>NC_082735.1:5504057-5804891 GCF_030144855.1 Hypanus sabinus
GTCTGCAACCAATTTTAAGAGTGTGCTACCTAAGGTCCAAATATTACTTTCAGTAACATCCGGTTCTCTACACAGTAGAACATTACCGTTGACAGAACTCAACCATTTAATTGGCTGTTCCACTCCAAATGATACCAGGTAGATTACTGAATTCAGCTTGCATTGCAGCATTGCATGGACCTGAGCACTCCACATTAAATATCTATACAGTTCTAATTCACTGTCTGTTGTTATGTACAGATCCTTCTAAAAAAATGTATTGAATAGACAGTAAAGCATTCAGCACTATGGATTGTACAGTTCACTTTTACCTAAAAGTGGTATGTGCTAACATGATGTAGACCTTATTATTATACTCAGCATTTGATTTAGAGAAGTCTGCAACCAATTATATGTGTCTGCTTCCAACTCTCCAGAAGTTACTTTCAGTCACATCACCTTCTCTACTCAGTGGAAACTTAGCGTTTGCAGAAGTAAACCAAATCAATGGCTGTTCCACTGTAAATGGTAGCAGGTAGGTTACTCAGTTCAGCTTGCATTGGAGTATTCCATGGCACTGAGCAGACCACATTCAATATCTATGCAGTTCCACATCACACTGAGTAGTTATGTACACAAACTTATCACAAAATGGATTGAATAGAAAGTAAAGCATTGAATACAATGGAGTGTACAGTTCACTTTTGCCTAAAAGTGTTATGTGCACTATGATATAAACCTTATTATTATACTCACCATATGAATTAGAGTAGTCTGCAACCATTTTGATGAGTGTGCTACCAAATCTCCAGAAGTTACTTTCAGTAACATCACCTTCTCTACTCAGTGGAACATTCGCATTTGCAGAAGTAAACCAAACCAATGACTGTTGCACTGTAAATGGTACCAGGTAGGTTATTGAGTTCAGCTTGCTTTGGACAATTGCGTGGCACTGGGCACATCACATTCAATATCTATACAGTTCCACATCACCCTGAGTAGTTATGTACACAAACCTTTCACAAAATGCATTGAATACTGAGTAAAGCATTCAACACAAAGGAGTGTACAGTTCACTTTTGCCTAAAAGTGGTATGTGCTAACATGATGTAAACCTTATTATTATACTCACCATGCGATTTAGAGTGGTCTTCAACCAATTTTAAGAGTGTGCTACTGAAGCTGCAGATCTTAATTTCAGTCTGATCAGGATCTCCACACAGTAGAACATTACTGTGTACAGTACTCAAACAGGTCATTTGCTGTTCCACTCCAAATGGTACAAGGTCGTTTACTGAATTCACCTTGCATTGGAGTATTGTGTGGCACCGAGCACTCCACATACAATATCGATACAGTTCCTCATCACACTGAGTAGTTATGTACACAAACCTTTCACAAACTGCATTGAATACAGAGTAAAGCATTCAACACAATGGAGTGTACAGTTCACTTTTGCCTAAAAGTGGTATGTGCTAACATGATGTAAACCCTATCATTATACTCACCATATGATTTAGAGTGGTCTGCAACCAATTTTAAGAGTGTGCTACCTAAGGTCCAAATATTACTTTCAGTAACATCCGGTTCTCTACACAGTAGAACATTACCGTTGACAGAACTCAACCATTTAATTGGCTGTTCCACTCCAAATGATACCAGGTAGATTACTGAATTCAGCTTGCATTGCAGCATTGCATGGACCTGAGCACTCCACATTAAATATCTATACAGTTCTAATTCACTGTCTGTTGTTATGTACAGATCCTTCTAAAAAAATGTATTGAATAGACAGTAAAGCATTCAGCACTATGGATTGTACAGTTCACTTTTACCTAAAAGTGGTATGTGCTAACATGATGTAGACCTTATTATTATACTCAGCATTTGATTTAGAGAAGTCTGCAACCAATTATATGTGTCTGCTTCCAACTCTCCAGAAGTTACTTTCAGTCACATCACCTTCTCTACTCAGTGGAAACTTAGCGTTTGCAGAAGTAAACCAAATCAATGGCTGTTCCACTGTAAATGGTAGCAGGTAGGTTACTCAGTTCAGCTTGCATTGGAGTATTCCATGGCACTGAGCAGACCACATTCAATATCTATGCAGTTCCACATCACACTGAGTAGTTATGTACACAAACTTATCACAAAATGGATTGAATAGAAAGTAAAGCATTGAATACAATGGAGTGTACAGTTCACTTTTGCCTAAAAGTGTTATGTGCACTATGATATAAACCTTATTATTATACTCACCATATGAATTAGAGTAGTCTGCAACCATTTTGATGAGTGTGCTACCAAATCTCCAGAAGTTACTTTCAGTAACATCACCTTCTCTACTCAGTGGAACATTCGCATTTGCAGAAGTAAACCAAACCAATGACTGTTGCACTGTAAATGGTACCAGGTAGGTTATTGAGTTCAGCTTGCTTTGGACAATTGCGTGGCACTGGGCACATCACATTCAATATCTATACAGTTCCACATCACCCTGAGTAGTTATGTACACAAACCTTTCACAAAATGCATTGAATACTGAGTAAAGCATTCAACACAAAGGAGTGTACAGTTCACTTTTGCCTAAAAGTGGTATGTGCTAACATGATGTAAACCTTATTATTATACTCACCATGCGATTTAGAGTGGTCTTCAACCAATTTTAAGAGTGTGCTACTGAAGCTGCAGATCTTAATTTCAGTCTGATCAGGATCTCCACACAGTAGAACATTACTGTGTACAGTACTCAAACAGGTCATTTGCTGTTCCACTCCAAATGGTACAAGGTCGTTTACTGAATTCACCTTGCATTGGAGTATTGTGTGGCACCGAGCACTCCACATACAATATCGATACAGTTCCACATCACACTGAGTAGTTATGTACACAAACATTTCAAAAAATGCACTGATTACAGAGTAAAGCATTCAATACAATGGAGTGTACAGTTTACTTTTGCCTGAAAGTGGTATGTGCTTACATAATATAAACCTTATTATTATACTCAGCATATGATTTAGAGTTGTCTGCAACCAATTTTATGAGTGTGCTACCAACTCTCCAGAAGTTACTTTCAGTAACATCACCTTCTCTACTCAGTGGAACATTCGCGTTTGCAGAAGGAAACCAAACCAATAGCTGTTGCACTATAAATGGTACCAGGTAGGTAACTCAGTTCAGCTTGCATTGGAGTATTGAATGGCACTGAGCAGTCCACATTCAATACCTATAGAGATCCACATCACTCTCAGTAGTTATGTACACAACCTTCTCACAAAATGCAATGAATAGAAAGTAAAGCATTCAACGTAGTGGATTGTACAGTTCACTTTTGCCTAAAAGTGGTATGTGCTAACATGATGTAAACCATATGATTAGACTCACCATATGATTTAGAGTGGTCTGCAACCAATTTTAAGAGTGTGCTACCTAAGCTCCAAATATTACTTTCAGTAACATCAGGATCTCTACACAGTAGAACATTGCTGTTTACAGTACTCAAACAAGTCATTTGCTGTTCCACTCCAAATGGTACAAGGTCGTTTACTGAATTCAGCTTGCATTGGAGTATTGTGTGGTACACAGCACTCCACATTCAATATCTATACAGTTCCACATCACACTGAGTAGTTATGTACACAATCCTTTCAAAAAATTCATCATCACAGAGTAAAGCATTCAATACAATGGAGTGTACAGTTCACTTTTGCCTGAACCTGGTATTTGCTAACATGATGTAAACCTTATTATTATACTCAGCATATGATTTACAGTAGTCTGCAACCAATTTTATGAGTGTGCTACCAACTCTCCAGAAGTTACTTTCAGTTACATCACCTTCTCTACTCAGTGGAATATTAGCATTTGCAGAAGTAAACCAAATGAATGGCTGTTCCACTGTAATTGGTAGCAGGTAGGGTACTCAGTTCAGCTTGCATTGGAGAATTGCATGGACCTGAGCACTCCACATTCAATATCTATACAGTTCTACTTCACTGTCTGTAGTTATGTACACAACCTTCTGAAAAAATGTACTGAATAGACAGCAAAGCATTCAGCACTATGGAGTGTACAGTTCACTTTTGCCTAAAAGTGGTATGTGCTAACATGATGTAAACCTTATTATTATACTCAGCATATGATTTAGAGTAGTCTGCAACAAATTTTATGAGTGTGCTACCAACTCTCCAGAAGTTACTTTCAGTAACATCACCTTCTCTACTCAGTGGAACATTCGCGTTTGCAGAAGGAAACCAAACCAATAGCTGTTGCACTATAAATGGTACCAGGTAGGTAACTCAGTTCAGCTTGCATTGGAGTATTGAATGGCACTGAGCAGTCCACATTCAATACCTATAGAGATCCACATCACTCTCAGTAGTTATGTACACAACCTTCTCACAAAATGCAATGAATAGAAAGTAAAGCATTCAACGTAATGGAGTGTACAGTTCACTTTTGCCTAAAAGTGGTATGTGCTAACATGATGTATACCTTATTATAATACTAACCATTTGATATAGAGTGGTCTACAACCAATTCTAAGAGTGTGCTACCTAAGCTCCAAATATTACTTTCAGTAACATCAGGATCTCTACACAGTAGAACATTACTGTTTACAGTACCCAAACAACTCATTTGCTGTTCCACTCCAAATGGTACAAGGTCGTTTACTGAATTCAGCTTGCATTGGAGTATTGTGTGGCACTGAGCACTCCACATTCAATATCTATACTGTTCCACATCACACTGAGTAGTTATGTACACAATCCTTTCAAAAAATGCATGATTACAGAGTAAAGCATTCAATACAATGGAGTGTACAGTTCACTTTTGCCTGAACGTGGTATGTGCTAACATGATGTAAAACTTATTATTATACTCAGCATATGATTTAGAGTAGTCTGCAACCAATTTTATGAGTGTGCTACCAACTCTCCAGAAGTTACTTTCAGTTACATCACCTTCTCTACTCAGTGGAATATTAGCATTTGCAGAAGTAAACCAAATGAATGGCTGTTCCACTGTAATTGGAAGCAGGTAGGGTACTCAGTTCAGCTTGCATTGGAGTAATGCATGGACCTGAACACTCCACATTCAATATCTATACAGTTCTACTTCACTGTCTGTAGTTATCTCCACAACCTTCTAAAAAAATGTCCTGAATAGACAGTAAAGTATTCAGCACGATGGAGTGTACAGTTCACTTTTGCCTAAAAGTGGTATGTGCTAACATGATGTAAACCTTATTATTATACTCACCATATGATTTAGAGTGGTCTGCAACCAATTTTAAGAGTGTGCTACCTAAGGTCCAAATATTACTTTCAGTAACATCAGGATCTCTACACAGTAGAACATTACTGTTTACAGTACTCAAACAAGTCATTTGCTGTTCCACTCCAAATGGTACAAGGTCGTTTACTGAATTCAGCTTGCATTGGAGTATTGTGTGGTACTGAGCACTCCACATTCAATATCTATACAGATCCACATCTCACTGAGTAGTTATGTACACACACCTTTCACAAAATGCATGATTACAGAGTAAAGCATTCAATACAATGGAGTGTACAGTTCACATTTGCCTGAACGTGGTGTGTGCTAACATGATGTAAACCTTATTATTATACTCAGCATATGATTTAGAGTAGTCTGCAACCAATTTTATGAGTGTGCTACCAACTCTCCAGAAGTTACTTTCAGTTACATCACCTTCTCTACTCAGTGGAATATTAGCATTTGCAGAAGTAAACCAAATGAATGGCTGTTCCACTGTAATTGGTAGCAGGTAGGGTACTCAGTTCAGCTTGCATTGGAGTATTGCATGGACCTGAGCACTCCACATTCAATATCTATACAGTTCTACTTCACTGTCTGTAGTTATGTACACAACCTTCTAAAAAAAATGTAGTGAATAGACAGTAAAGCATTCAGCACTATGGAGTGTACAGTTCACTTTTGCCTAAAAGTGGTATGTGCTAACATGATGTAAACCTTATTATTATACTCAGCATATGATTTAGAGTAGTCTGCAACCAATTTTAAGAGTGTGCTACCTAAGCTCCAAAAATTACTTTCAGTAACATCAGGTTCTCTATACAGTAGAACGTTACCGTTGACAGAACTCAACCATGTAATTGGCTGTTCCACTCCAAATAATACCAGGTAGGTTACTCAGTTCAGCTTGCATTGGAGTATTGAATGGCACTGAGCAGTCCACATTGAATACCTATAGAGATCCACATCACTCTCAGTAGTTATGTACACAACCTTCTCACAAAATGCAATGAATAGAAAGTAAAGCATTCAACGTAATGGAGTGTACAGTTCACTTTTGCCTAAAAGTGGTATGAGCTAACATGATGTAAACCTTATTATTATACTCAGCATATGATTTAGAGTAGTCTGCAACCAATTTTATGAGTGTGCTACCAACTCTCCAGAAGTTACTTTCAGTAACATCACCTTCTCTACTCAGTGGAACATTCGCGTTTGCAGAAGGAAACCAAACCAATAGCTGTTGCACTATAAATGGTACCAGGTAGGTAACTCAGTTCAGCTTGCATTGGAGTATTGAATGGCACTGAGCAGTCCACATTCAATACCTATAGAGATCCACATCACTCTCAGTAGTTATGTACACAACCTTCTCACAAAATGCAATGAATAGAAAGTAAAGCATTCAACGTAATGGAGTGTACAGTTCACTTTTGCCTAAAAGTGGTATGTGCTAACATGATGTAAACCTTATTATTATACTCACCATATGATTAAGAGAGGTCTGCAACCAATTTTAAGAGTGTGCTACTGAAGCTCCAGATCTTAATTTCAGTCTCATCAGGCTCTCTACACAGTAGAACATTACTTTTTACAGAACTCAAACAAGTCATTTGCTGCTCCACTCCAAATGGTACAAGGTCGTTTACTGAATTCAGCTTGCATTGGAGTATTGTGTGGCACTGAGCACTCCACATTCAATATCTATACAGTTCCACATCACACTGAGTAGTTATGTACACAATCCTTTCAAAAAATGCATGATTACAGAGTAAAGCATTCAATACAATGGAGTCCACAGTTCACTTTTGCCAGAACGTGGTATGTGCTAACATGATGTAAAACTTATTATTATACTCAGCATATGATTTAGAGTAGTCTGCAACCAATTTTATGAGTGTGCTACCAACTCTCCAGAAGTTACTTTCAGTTACATCACCTTCTCTACTCAGTGGAATATTAGCATTTGCAGAAGTAAACCAAATGAATTGCTGTTCCACTGTAATTGGAAGCAGGTAGGGTACTCAGTTCAGCTTGCATTGGAGTATTGCATGGACCTGAGCACTCCACATTCAATATCTATACAGTTCTACTTCACTGTCTGTAGTTATCTCCACAACCTTCTAAAAAAATGTCCTGAATAGACAGTAAAGTATTCAGCACGATGGAGTGTACAGTTCACTTTTGCCTAAAAGTGGTATGTGCTAACATGATGTAAACCTTATTATTATACTCAGCATATGATTTAGAGTAGTCTGCAACCAATTTCAAGAGTGTGCTACCTAGGCTCCAAAAATTACTTTCAGTAACATCAGTTTCTCAATACAGTAGAATGTTACTGTTGTCAGAACTCAACCATGTAATGGGCTGTTCCACTCCAAATAATACCAGGAAGGTTACTCAGTTCAGCTTGCATTGGAGTATTGAATGGCACTGAGCAGTCCACATTCAATACCTATAGAGATCCACATCACTCTCAGTAGTTATGTACACAACCTTCTCACAAAATGCAATGAATAGAAAGTAAAGCATTCAACGTACAGTTCACTTTTGCCTCAAAGTGGTATGTGCTAACTTGATGTAAACCTTATTATTATACTCACCAGATGATTTAGAGTGGTCTGCAACCAATTTAAAGAGTGTGCTACTGAAGCTCCAGATCTTAATTTCAGTCTCATCAGGCTCTCTACAGAGTTGAACATTACTGGTTACAGAACTCAGACAAGTCATTTGCTGTTCCACTCCAAATGGTACAAGGTCGTTTACTGAATTCAGCTTGCATTGGAGTATTGTGTGGCACTGAGCACTCCACATTCAATATCTATACAGTTCCTCATCACACTGAGTAGTTATGCACACAAACCTTTCACAAAATGCACTGATTACAGAGTAAAGCATTCAATACAAAGGAGTGTACAGTTCACTTTTGCCTGAAAGTGGTATGTGCTAACATGATGTAAACCTTATTATTATACTCAGCATATGATCTAGAGTAGTCTACAACCAACTGTTTTGAGTGTGCTACCTAAGCTCCTGATGATGCTTTCAGTAACATCACCTTCTCTACTCAGTGGAACTTTAGCGTTTGCAGAAGTAAACCAAATCAATGGCTGTTCCACTCTAAATGGTACAAGATCGTTTACTGAATTCAGCTTGCATTGGAGTATGGTGTGGCACTGAGCACTCCACATTCAATATCTATACAGTTCCACATCACACTGAGTAGTTACGTACACAAACTTATCACAAAATGGATTGAATAGAAAGTAAAGCTTTGAAAACAATGGAGTGTACAGTTCACTTTCGCCTGAAAGTGTTATGTGCTGCTATGATATAAACCTTATTATTATACTCACCATATGAATTAGAGTAGTCTACAACCATTTTTATGAGTGTGCTACCAAATCTCCAGAAGTTTCTTTCAGTAACATCACCTTCTCTACTCAGTGGAATATTCGCGTTTGCAGAAGTAATCCAAACCAATGTCTGTTCCACTGTAAATGGTACCAGGTAGGTTACTGAGTTCAGTTTGCATTGGACTATTGCATGGCACTGGGCACATCACATTCAATATCTATACACTTCCACATCAAACTGAGTGGTGATGTACAAAAACCTTTCACAAAATGCATTGAATACAGAGTAAAGCATTCAATGGAGTGTACAATTCACTTTTGCCCAAACGTTGTATGTGCTAACATGATGTAAACATTATTCTACTCACCATATGATTAAGAGTAGTCTGTAAACAATATTAAGAGTGTGCTAACTATGCTCCAAAAATTACTTTCAATAAAATCAGGTACTCCACACAGTAGAACATTACCGTTTACAGAACTGTACCAATTCATTGGTTGGTCCACTCCAAATTGGACCAGGGAGATTACTGAATTCAGTTTGAATTCGAGTATTCTATGGCACTAAGCACTCCACATTCAATATCAGTTCCACATCACCCTGAGTAGTTATGTACAAAAACTTATCAGAACATGGATTGAATAGAAAGTAATGATTGAACAGAATGGAGAACACAGTTCACTTTTGCCTGAAAGGGGTATGTGCTAACATGATGTAAACCTTATAATTATACTCACCATATGATTTTGAGAGGTGTGCAAGCGAGTTTATGAATGTGCTACCTAAGCTCCAGAACTTACTTTAAGTAACTTCAGGTTCTCTACACAGTAGAACATTACCGTTTACAGGACTCAACCAAGTCATTGGCTCTTCCACTCCAAATGGTACTAGGTAGTTTACTGAATTCAGATTGCATTGGAGTATTGTGTGGCACTGAGCACTCCACATTCAATGTCTCTACAGTTCCACAACACCGTGAGTAGTTATGTGCACAAACCTATCAGAAAATGCATTGATTAGAAAGTAGAGCTTTCAAAACAAAGGAGTCTAGAGTTCACTTTTGCCTGAAAGTTGGATGTGCTAACATGATTTAAACCTTATTATTATACTCAGCATATGATTTAGAGTAGTCTGCAACCAATTTCAAGAGTGTGGTACCTAAGCTCCAAAAATTACTTACAGTAACATCAGGTTCTCTGCACAGTAGAACATTAATGTAGACACAACTCAAACATGTAATTGGCTGTTCCACTACAAATGATACCAGGTAGGTTACTGAATTCAGCTTGCATTGCAGTATTGCATGGAGACGACCACTCCACATTCAATATCTATACAGTTCTACTTCACTCTCTGTAGTTATGTACGCATCCTTCTAAAAATATGTATTGAATAGACAGAAAAGCATTCAGCACTATGGAGTGTACAGTTCACTTTTGCCTAAAAGTGGTATGTGCTAACATGATGTAAACCTTATTATTATACTCAGCATATGATTTAGAGTAGTCTATAACGACTTTTATGAGTGTGCTACCAACTGTCCAGAAGTTACTTTCAGTTACATCACCATATCTACTCAGTGGAACATAAGCGTTTGCAGAAGTAAACCAAATCAATGGCTGTTCCACTGTTAATGGTACCAGGTAGGTTACTCAGTTCAGCTTGCATTGGAGTATTGAATGGCACTGAGCAGTCCACATTCAATACCTATAGAGATCCACATCACTCTCAGTAGTTATGTACACAACCCTCTCACAAAATGCAATGAACAGAAAGTAAAGCATTCAACGTAATGGAGAGTACAGTTCACTTTTGCCTAAAAGTGGTATGTGCTAACATGATGTAAACCTTATTATTATACTCACCATATGATTTAGAGTGGTCTGCAACCAATTTGAAGAGTGTTCTACTGAAGCTCCAGATCTTAATTTCAGTCTCATCAGGCTCTCTACACAGCAGAACATTACTGTTTACAGAACTCAAACAAATCATTTGCTGTTCCACTCTAAATGGTACAAGGTCGTTTACTGAATTCAGCTTGCATTGGAGTATGGTGTGGCACTGAGCACTCCACATTCAATATCTATACAGTTCCACATCACACTGAGTAGTTATGTACACAAACCTTTCACAAAATGCACTGATTACAGAGTAAAGCATTCAATACAAAGGAGTGTACAGTTCACTTTTGCCTAAAAGTGGTATGTGCTAACATGATGTAAACCTTATTACTATACTCAGCATATGATTTAGAGTAGTCTACAACCAACTTTTTTGAGTGTGCTACCTAAGCTCCAGAAGATGCTTTCAGTAACATCACCTTCTCTACTCAGTGGAACTTTAGCGTTTGCAGAAGCAAACCAAATCAATGGTTGTTCAACTCTAAATGGTACCAGGTAGGCTACAGAATTCAGCTTGCATTGCAGTATTGCATGGAGACGAGCACTCCACATTCAATATCTATACAGTTCTACTTCACTCTCTGTAGTTATGTACGCAACCTTCTAAAAATATGTATTGAATAGACAGTAAAGCATTCAGCACTATGGAGTGTACAGTTCACTTTTGCCTAAAAGTGGTATGTGCTAACATGATGTAAATGTTATTCTTATCCTCAGCATATGATTTAGAGTAGTCTGCAACCAATTTTATGAGTGTGCTACCAACTATCCAGAAGTTACTTTCAGTTACATCACCATCTCTACTCAGTGGAACTTTAGCGTTTGCAGAAGTAAACCAAATCAATGGCTGTTCCACTGTAAATGGTACCAGGTAGGTTACTCAGTTCAGCTTGCATTGGAGTATTGAATGGCACTGAGCAGTCCACATTCAATACCTATAGAGATCCACATCACTCTCAGTAGTTATGTACACAACCTTCTCACAAAATGCAATGAATAGAAAGTAAAGCATTCAACACAATGGAGTGTACAATTCACTTTTCCCTAAAAGTGGTATCTGCTAACATGATGTAAACCTTATTATTATACTTACCATATGATTTAGAGTGGTCTGCTACCAAATTTAAGAGAGTGCTACTGAAGCTCCAGATCTTAATTTCAGTCTCATCAGGCTCTCTACACAGTAGAACGTTACTGTTTACAGAACTCAAACAAGTCATTTGCTGTTCCACTCCAAATGATACCAGGTAGGTTACTGAATTCAGCTTGCATTGCAGTATTGCATGGAGACGAGCACTCCACATTCAATATCTGTACAGCTCCACATCACACTGAGTAGTTATGTAAACAAAACTTTCACAAAAAGCACTGATTGCACAGTAAAGCATTCAATACAAAGGAGTGTACAGTTCACTTTTGCCTGAAAGTGGTATGTGCTAACATGACAAAAACCTTATTATTATACTCAGCATATGATTTAGAGTAGTCTACAACCAACTTTTTTGAGTGTGCTACCTAAGCTCCAGAAGATGTTTTCAGTAACATCACCTTCTCTACTTAGTGGAACATTAGCGTTTGCAGAAGTAAAACAAATCAATGCTGTTCCACTCTAAATGGAACCAGGTAGGCTACTGAATTCAGCTTGCATTGGAGTATTGTATGCAACTGAGCACTCCACATTCAATATCAGTTCCTCATCACCCTGAGTAGTTATGTACACAAACCTTTCACCAAATGCACTGATTACAGAGTAAAGCATTCAATACAATGGAGTGTACAGTTCACTTTTGCCTGAAAGTGTTATGTGCAATTATTATACTCACCATATGAATTAGAGTAGTCTACAAACATTTTTATGAGTGTGCTACCAAATCTCCAGAAGTTTCTTTCAGTAACATCACCTTCTCTACTCAGTGGAACATTAGCGTTTGCAGAAGTAAACCAAATCAATGTCTGTTCCACTGTGAATGGTACCAGGTAGGTTACTGAGTTCAGCTTGCATTGGACTATTGCATGGCACTGGGCACATCACATTTAATATCTATACACTTCCACATCACACTGAGTGGTTATGTACACAAACCTTTCACAAAATGCATTGAATACAGAGTAAAGCATTCAATACAATGGAGTGTGCAATTCACTTTTGCCTAAAAGTGGTACGTGCTTACATGATGTAAACATTATTCTACTCACCATATGATTTAGAGTAGTCTGTAAACAATATTAAGAATGTGCTACCTATTCTCGAAGAATTACCTTCAATAAAATCTGGTACTCCACACAGTAGAACATTACCGTTTACAGAACTGTACCAATTCATTGGTTGGTCCACTCCAAATTGGACCAGGGAGATTACGGAATTCAGTTTGAATTCGAGTATTCTATGGCACAAAGCACTCCAGATTCAATATCAGTTCCACATCACCCTGAGTAGTTATGCACCAAAACTTATCAGAAAATGGATTGAATAGAAAGTAATGATTTAACAGAATGGAGTACACTGTTCACTTTTGCCTGAAAGGGGTATGTGCTAACATGATGTAAACCTTATTATTATACTAACCATATGATTTAGAGAGCTGTGCAACCGAGTTTATGAATGTGCTACCTAAGCTCCAGAACTTACTTTAAGTAACTTCAGGTTCTCTACACAGTAGAACATTACCGTTTACAGAACTCAACCAAGTCATTGGCTCTTCCACTCCAAATGGTACTAGGTAGTTTACTGAATTCAGATTGCATTGGAGTATTGTGTGGCACTGAGCAGTCCACATTCAATACCTATAGAGATCCACATCACTCTCAGTAGTTATGTACACAACCTTCTCACAAAATGCAATGATTAGAAAGTAAAGCATTCAATGTAATGGAGTGTACAGTTCACTTTTGCCTAAAAGTGGTATGTGTTAACATGATGTAAACCTTATTATAATACTCAGCATATGATTTATAGTCTACAACCAACTTTTTTGAGTGTGCTACCTAAGCTCCAGAAGATGCTTTCAGTAACATCACCTTCTCTACTCAGTGGAACATTAGCGTTTGCAGAAGTAAACCAAATCAATGGCTGTTCCACTCTAAATGGTACCAGGTAGGCTACTGAATTCAGCTTGCATTGCAGTATTGCATGGAGACGAGCACTCCACATTCAATATCTATACAGTTCTACTTCACTCTCTGTAGTTATGTACGTATTGAATAGACAGTAAAGCAGTAAAGCATTCAGCACTATGGAGTGTACAGTTCACTTTTGCCTTAAAGTGGCATGTGCTAACATGATGTAAACCTTATTAGTATACTCACCATATGATTTAGAGTGGTCTGCAACCAATTTTAAGAGTGTGCTACTGAAGCTCCAGATCTTAATTTCAGTCTTATCAGGCTCTCTACACAGTAGAACATTACTGTTTACAGAACTCAAACAAGTCCACTACAAATGGTACAAGGTTCTTTACTGAATTCATCTTGCATCGGAGTATTGTGTGGCACTGAGCACTCCATATTCAATATCTATACAGTTCCACATCACACTGAGTAGTTATGTACACAAACCTTTCACAAAATGCACTGATTACAGAGTAAAGCATTCAATACAAAGGAGTGTACAGTTCACTTTTGCCTGAAAGTGGTATGTGCTAACATGATGTAAACCTTATTATTATACTCAGCATATGATTTAGAGTAGTCTACAACCAACTTTTTTGAGTGTGCTACCTAAGCTCCAGAAGATGCTTTCAGTAACATTACCTTCTCTACTCTGTGGAACATTAGCGTTTGCAGAAGTAAACCAAATCAATGGCTGTTCCACTCTAAATGGAACCAGGTAGGCTACTGAATTCAGCTTGCATTGGAGTATTGTATGCAACTGAGCACTCCACATTCAATATCAGTTCCTCGTCACCCTGAGTAGTTATGTACACAAACCTTTCACCAAATGCACTAATTACAGAGTAAAGCATTCAATACAATGGAGTGTACAGTTCACTTTTGCTTGAAAGTGTTATGTGCTGCTATGATATAAACCTTATTATTATACTCACCATATGAATTAGAGTAGTCTACAACCATTTTTATGAGCGTGCTACCAAATCTCCAGAAATTTCTTTCAGTAACATCACCTTCTCTACTCAGTGGAACATTAGCGTTTGCAGAAGTAAACCAAATCAATGTCTGTTCCACTGTGAATGGTACCAGGTAGGTTACTGAGTTCAGCTTGCATTGGACTATTGCATGGCACTGGGCACATCACATTCAATATCTATACACTTCCACATCACACTGAGTGGTTATGTACACAAACCTTTCAAAAAATGCATTGAATACAGAGTAAAGCATTCAACACAATGGAGTGTGCAATTCACTTTTGCCTAAAAGTGGTACGTGCTTACATGATGTAAACATTATTCTACTCACCATATGATTTAGAGTAGTCTGTAAACAATATTAAGAATGTGCTACCTATGCTCCAAAAATTACCTTCAATAAAATCTGGTACTCCACACAGTAGAACATTACCGTTTACAGAACTGTACCAATTCATTGGTTGGTCCACTCCAAATTGGACCAGGGAGATTACGGAATTCAGTTTGAATTCGAGTATTCTATGGCACAAAGCACTCCAGATTCAATATCAGTTCCACATCACCCTGAGTAGTTATGCACCAAAACTTATCAGAAAATGGATTGAATAGAAAGTAATGATTCAACAGAATGGAGTACACAGTTCACTTTTGCCTGAAAGGGGTATGTGCTAACATGATGTAAACCTTATTATTATACTAACCATATGATTTAGAGAGCTGTGCAACCAAGTTTATGAATGTGCTACCTAAGCTCCAGAACTTACTTTAAGTAACTTCAGGTTCTCTACACAGTAGAACATTACCGTTTACAGAACTCAACCAAGTCATTGGCTCCTCCAACTCCAAATGGTACAAGGTCGTTTACTGAATTCAGCTTGCATTGGAGTATTGTGTGGCACTGAGCAATCCACATTCAATATCTATACAGTTCCACATCACACTGAGTAGTTATGCACACAAAACTTTCACAAAATGCACTGATTACAGAGTAAAGCATTCAATACAATGGAGTGTACAGTTCACTTTTGCCTGAAAGTGGTATGTGCTCACATGATGTAAACCTTATTATTATACTCAGCATATGATTTAGAGTAGTCTACAACCAACTTTTTTGAGTGTGCTACCTAAGCTCCAGAAGATGCTTTCAGTAACATCACCTTCTCTGCTCAGTGGAACATTAGCGTTTGCAGAAGTAAACCAAATCAATGGCTGTTCCACTCTAATTGGAACCAGGTAGGCTACTGAATTCAGCTTGCATTGGACTATTGCATGGCACTGGGCACATCACATTCAATATCTATACACTTCCACATCACACTGAGTGGTTATGTACACAAACCTTTCACAAAATGCATTGAATACAGAGTAAAGCATTCAACACAATGGAGTGTACAATTCACTTTTGCGTAAAAGTGGTACGTGCTAACATGATGTAAACATTATTCTACTCACCATATGATTTAGAGTAGTCTGTAAACAATATTAAGAGTGTGTACCTATGCTCCAAAAATTACTTTCAATAAAATCTGGTACTCCACACAGTAGAACATCACCGTTTACAGAACTGTACCAATTCATTGGTTGGACCACTCCAAATTGGACCAGGGAGATTACGGAATTCAGTTTGAATTCGAGTATTCTATGGCACAAAGCACTCCAGATTCAATATCAGTTCCACATCACCCTGAGTAGTTATGCACCAAAACTTATCAGAAAATGGATTAAATAGAAAGTAATGATTCAACAGAATGGAGTACACAGTTCACTTTTGCCTGAAAGGGGTATGTGCTAACATGATGTAAACCTTATTATTATACTAACCATATGATTTAGAGAGCTGTGCAACCGAGTTTATGAATGTGCTACCTAAGCTCCAGAACTTACTTTAAGTAACTTCAGGTTCTCTACACAGTAGAACATTACCGTTTACAGAACTCAACCAAGTCATTGGCTCCTCCAACTCCAAATGGTACAAGGTCGTTTACTGAATTCAGCTTGCATTGGAGTATTGTGTGGCACTGAGCAATCCACATTCAATATCTATACAGTTCCACATCACACTGAGTAGTTATGGACACAAAACTTTCACAAAATGCACTGATTACAGAGTAAAGCATTCAATACAATGGAGTGTACAGTTCACTTTTGCCTGAAAGTGGTATGTGCTCACATGATGTAAACCTTATTATTATACTCAGCATATGATTTAGAGTAGTCTACAACCAACTTTTTTGAGTGTGCTACCTAAGCTCCAGAAGATGCTTTCAGTAACATCACCTTCTCTGCTCAGTGGAACATTAGCGTTTGCAGAAGTAAACCAAATCAATGGCTGTTCCACTCTAATTGGAACCAGGTAGGCTACTGAATTCAGCTTGCATTGGACTATTGCATGGCACTGGGCACATCACATTCAATATCTATACACTTCCACATCACACTGAGTGGTTATGTACACAAACCTTTCACAAAATGCATTGAATACAGAGTAAAGCATTCAACACAATGGAGTGTACAATTCACTTTTGCCTAAAAGTGGTACGTGCTAACATGATGTAAACATTATTCTACTCACCATATGATTTAGAGTAGTCTGTAAACAATATTAAGAGTGTGTACCTATGCTCCAAAAATTACTTTCAATAAAATCTGGTACTCCACACAGTAGAACATTACCGTTTACAGAACTGTACCAATTCATTGGTTGGTCCACTCCAAATTGGACCAGGGAGATTACGGAATTCAGTTTGAATTCGAGTATTCTATGGCACAAAGCACTCCAGATTCAATATCAGTTCCACATCACCCTGAGTAGTTATGTACAAAAACTTATCAGAAAATGGATTGAATATAAAGTAATGATTCAACAGAATGGAGCACACAGTTCACTTTTGCCTGAAAGGGGTATGTGCTAACATGATGTAAACCTTATTATTATACTCACCATATGATTTAGAGAGGTGTGCAACCGAGTTTATGAATGTGCTACCTAACCTCCAGAACTTACTTTAAGTAACTTCAGTTTCTCTACACAGCAGAACATTACCGTTTACAGAACTCAACCAAGTCATTGGCTCTTCCACTCCAAATGGTACTAGGTAGTTTACTGAATTCAGATTGCATTGGAGTATTGTGTGGCACTGAGCACTCCACATTCAATATCTGTACAGTTCCACAACACCGAGAGTAGTTATGTGCACAAACCTATCAGAAAATGCATCGAATAGAAAGTAGAGCATTCAAAACAATGGAGTCTGGAGTTCACTTTTGCCTAAACGTTGGATGTGCTAACATGATTTAAAACTTATTATTATACTCAGCATATGATTTAGAGTACTCTGCAACCAATTTCATGAGTGTGCTACCAACTGTCCAGAAGTTACTTTCAGTTACATCACCATCTCTACTCAGTGGAACATTAGCGTTTGCAGAAGTGAAACAAATCAATGGCTGTTCCACTGTAAATGGTACCAGGTAGATTACTCAGTTCAGCTTGCATTGGAGTATTGAATTGCACTGAGCAGTCCACATTCAATACCTATAGAGATCCACATCACTCTCAGTAGTTATGTACACAACCTTCTCACAAAATGCAATGACTAGAAAGTAAAGCATTCAATGTAATGGAGTGTACAGTTCACTTTTGCCTAAAAGTGGTATGTGTTAACATGATGTAAACCTTATTATTATACTCAGCATATGATTTATAGTCTACAACCATCTATTTTGAGTGTGCTACCTAAGCTCCAGAAGATGCTTTCAGTAACATCACCTTCTCTACTCAGTGGAACATTAGCGTTTGCAGAAGTAAACCAAATCAATGGCTGTTCCACTCTAAATGGTACCAGGTAGGCTACTGAATTCAGCTTGCATTGCAGTACTGCATGGAGACGAGCACTCCACATTCAATATCTATACAGTTCTACTTCACTCTCTGTAGTTAGGTACGCAACCTTCTAAAAATATGTATTGAATAGACAGTAAAGCATTCAGCACTATGGAGTGTACAGTTCACTTTTGCCTAAAAGTGGTATGTGCTAACATGATGTAAACCTTATTATTATACTCACCATATGATTTAGAGTGGTCTGCAACCAATTTTAAGAGTGTGCTACTGAAGCTCCAGATCTTAATTTCAGTCTCATCAGGCTCTCTACACAGTAGAACATTACTGTTTACAGAACTCAAACAAATGATTTGCTGTTCCACTCCAAATGGTACAAGGTCGTTTACTGAATTCAGCTTGCATTGGAGTATTGTGTGGCACTGAGCACTCCACATTCAATAGCTATACAGTTCCACATCACAGTGAGTAGTTATGTACACAAACCTTTCACAAAATGCACTGATTACAGAGTAAAGCATTCAATACAAAGGAGTGTACATTTCACCTTTGCCTTAAAGTGGTATGTGCTAACATGATGTAAACCTTATTATTATAGTCACTATATTATTTAGAGTGGTCTGCAACCAATTTTAAGAGTGTGCTACTGAAGCTCCAGATCTTAATTTCAGTCTCATCAGGCTCTCTACACAGTAGAACATTACTGTTTACAGAACTCAAGCAAGTCATTTCCTGTTCCACTCCAAATGGTAGAAGGTCGTTTCCTGAATTCAGCTTGCATTGGAGTATTGTGTGGCACTGAGCACTCCATATTCAATACCTATAGAGATCCACATCGCTCTCAGTACTTATGTACACAACCTTCTCACAAAATGCAATGATTAGAAAGTAAAGCATTCAACGTAATGTACAGTTCACTTTTGCCTAAAAGTGGTATGTGCTAACATGATGTAAACCTTATTATTATACTCTGCATATGATTTAGAGAAGTCTGCAACCAACTTCAAGAGTGTGGTACCTAAGCTCCAAAAATTACTTTCAGTAACATCAGGTTCTCTACACAGTAGAACATTACTGTTGACACAACTCAAACATGTAATTGGCTGTTCCACTCCAAATGATACCAGGTAGGTTACTGAATTCAGCTTGCATTGCAGGATTGCATGGAGACGAGCACTCCACATTCAATATATATACAGTTCCACTTCACACTGAGTAGTTATGTACAGAAACCTTTCACAAAATGCACTGATTGCACAGTAAAGCATTCAATACAAAGGAGTCTACAGTTAACTTTTGCCTGAAAGTGGTATGTGCTAACATGATGTAAACCTTATTATTATACTGAGCATATGATTTAGAGTAGTCTACAACCAAATTTTTTGATTGTGCTACCTAAGCTCCAGAAGATGCTTTCAGTAACATCTCTTTCTCTACTCAGTGGAACTTTAGCGTTTGCAGAAGTAAACCTAATCAATGGCTGTTCCACTCTAAATGGTACCAAGTAGGCTACTGAATTCAGCTTGCATTGCAGTATTGCATGGAGACGAGCACTCCACATTCAATATCCATACAGTTCTACTTCACTCTCTGTAGTTATGTACGCAACCTTCTAAAAATATGTATTGAATAGACAGTAAAGCAGTCAGCACTATGGAGTATACAGTTCACTTTTGCCTAAAAGTGGTATGTGCTAACATGATGTAAACCTTATTCTTACACTCAGGATATGATTTAGAGTAGTCTGCAACCAATTTCAAGAGTGTGCTACCTAAGCTCCAAAAATTACATTCGGTAACATCAGGTACTCTACACAGTAGAACATTACCGTTGACACAACTCATACATGTAATTGGCTGTTCCACTCCAAATGATACCAGGTAGGTTACTGAATTCAGCTTGCATTGCAGTATTGCATGGAGACGAGCACTCCACATTCAATATCTGTACAGCTCCACATCACACTGAGTAGTTATGTAAACAATCCTTTCACAAAATGCACTGATTGCACAGTAAAGCATTCAATACAAAGGAGTGTACAGTTCACTTTTGCCTGAAATTGGTATGTGCTAACATGATGTAAACCTTATTATTATACTCAGCATATGATTTAGAGTAGTCTACAAGCAACTTTTTTGAGTGTGCTACCTAAGCTCCAGAAGATGCTTTCAGTAACATCACCTTCTCTACTCAGTGGAACATTAGCGTTTGCAGAAGTAAACCAAATCAATGGCTGTTCCACTTTAAAAGGTACCAGGTAGGCTACTGAATTCAGCTTGCATTGCAGTATTGCATCGAGACGAGCACTCCACATTCAATATCTATACAGTTGTACTTCACTCTCTGCAGTTATGTACGCAACTTTCTAAAAATATGTATTGAATAGACAGTAAAGCATTCAGCACTATGGAGTGTACAGTTCACATTTGCCTAAAAGTGGTATGTGCTAACATGATGTAAACATTATTCTTATACTCAGCATCTGATTTAGAGTAGTCTACAACCAATTTTATGAGTGTGCTACCAACTGTCCAGAAGATACTTTCAGTTACATCACCTACTCTACTCAGTGGAACATTAGCGTTTGCAGAAGTAAACCAAATCAATGGCTTTTCCACGGTAAATGGTACCAGGTAGGTTACTCAGTTCAGCTTCCATTGGAGTATTGAATGACACTGAGCAGTCCACATTCAATACCTATAGAGATCCACATCACTCTCAGTAGTTATGTACACAACCTTCTCACAAAATGCAATGAATAGAAAGTAAAGCATTCAATGTAATGGAGTGTACAGTTCACTTTTGCCTAAAAGTGGTATGTGCTAACATGCTGTAAAGCTTATTATTATACTCACCATATGATTTAGAGTGGTCTGCAACCAATTTTAAGAGTGTGCTACTGAAGCTCCAGATCTTAATTTCAGTCTCATCAGGCTCTCTACACAGTAGAACATTACTGTTTTCAGAACTCAAACAAGTCATTTGCTGTTCCACTCCAAATGGTACAAGGTTGTTTACTGAATTCAGCTTGCATTGGAGTATTGTGTGGCACGGAGCACTCCACATTCAATATCTATACAGTTCCACATCACAGTGAGTAGTTATGTACACAAACCTTTCACAAAATGCACTGATTACAGAGTAAAGCATTCAATACAAAGGAGTGTACAGTTCACCTTTGCCTTAAAGTGGTATGTGCTAACATGATGTAAACCTTATTATTATAGTCACCATATTATTTAGAGTGATCTGCAACCAATTTTAAGAGTGTGCTACTGAAGCTCCAGATCTTAATTTCAGTCTCATCAGGCTCTCTACACAGTAGAACATTACTGTTTACAGAACTCAAGCAACTCATTTGCTGTTCCACTCCAACTGGTAGAAGGTCGTTTCCTGAATTCAGCTTGCATTGGGGTATTGTGTGGCACTGAGCACTCCATATTCAATACCTATAGAGATCCACATCGCTCTCAGTACTTATGTACACAACCTTCTCACAAAATGCAATGATTAGAAAGTAAAGCATTCAACGTAATGTACAGTTCACTTTTGCCTAAAAGTGGTATGTGCTAACATGATGTAAACCTTATTATTATATTCTGCATATGATTTAGAGAAGTCTGCAACCAACTTCAAGAGTGTGGTACCTAAGCTCCAAAAATTACTTTCAGTAACATCAGGTTCTCTACACAGTAGAACATTACTGTTGACACAACTCAAACATGTAATTGGCTGTTCCACTCCAAATGATACCAGGTAGGTTACTGAATTCAGCTTGCATTGCAGTATTGCATGGAGACGAGCACTCCACATTCAATATATATCCAGTTCCACTTCACACTGAGTAGTTATGTACAGAAACCTTTCACAAAATGCACTGATTACACAGTAAAGCATTCAATACAAAGTAGTCTACAGTTCACTTTTGCCTGAAAGTGGTATGTGCTAACATGATGTAAACCTTATTATTATACTGAGCATATGATTTAGAGTAGTCTACAGCCAACTTTTTTGATTGTGCTACCTAAGCTCCAGAAGATGCTTTCAGTAACATCACCTTCTCTACTCAGTGGAACTTTAGCGTTTGCAGAAGTAAACCTAATCAATGGCTGTTCCACTCTAAATGGTACCAAGTAGGCTACTGAATTCAGCTTGCATTGCAGTATTGCATGGAGACGAGCTCTCCACATTCAATATCTATGCAGTTCTACTTCACTCTCTGTAGTTATGTACGCAACCTTCTAAAAATATGTATTGAATAGACAGTAAAGCAGACAGCACTATGGAGTATACAGTTCACCTTTGCCTAAAAGTGGTATGTGCTAACATGATGTAAACCTTATTCTTATACTCAGCATATGAATTAGAGTAGTCTGCAACCAATTTCAAGAGTGTGCTACCTAAGCTCCAAAAATTACTTTCAGTAACATCAGGTTCTCTACACAGTAGAACATTACCGTTGACACAACTCATACATGTAATTGGCTGTTCCACTCCAAATGATACCAGGTAGGTTACTGAATTCAGCTTGCATTGCAGTATTGCATGGAGACGAGCACTCTACATTCAATATCTGTACAGCTCCACATCACACTGAGTAGTTATGTACACAATCCTTTCACAAAATGCACTGATTGCACAGTAAAGCATTCAATACAAAGGAGTGAACAGTTCACTTTTGCCTGAAAGTGGTATGTGCTAACATGATGTAAACCTTATTATTATACTCACCATATGATTTAGAGTGGTCTGCAACCAATTTTAAGAGTGTGCTACTGAAGCTCAAGATCTTAATTTCAGTCTCATCAGGCTCTCTACACAGTAGAACATTACTGTTTACAGAACTCAAACAAGTCATTTGCTGTTCCACTCCAAATGGTAGAAGGTCGTTTACTGAATTCAGCTTGCATTGGAGTATTGTGTGGCACTGAGCACTCCACATTCAATATCTATACAGTTCCACATCACACTGAGTAGTTATGTACACAAACCTTTCACAAAATGCACTGCTTACAGAGTAAAGCATTCAATACAAAGGAGTGAACAGTTCACTTTTGCCTGAAAGTGGTATGTGCTAACATGATGTAAAGCTTATTATTATACTCACCATATGATTTAGAGTGGTCTGCAACCAATTTTAAGAGTGTGCTACTGAAGCTCCAGATCTTAATTTCAGTCTCATCAGGCTCTCTACACAGTAGAACATTACTGTTTTCAGAACTCAAACAAGTCATTTGCTGTTCCACTCCAAATGGTACAAGGTTGTTTACTGAATTCAGCTTGCATTGGAGTATTGTGTGGCACGGAGCACTCCACATTCAATATCTATACAGTTCCACATCACAGTGAGTAGTTATGTACACAAACCTTTCACAAAATGCACTGATTACAGAGTAAAGCATTCAATACAAAGGAGTGTACAGTTCACCTTTGCCTTAAAGTGGTATGTGCTAACATGATGTAAACCTTATTATTATAGTCACCATATTATTTAGAGTGGTCTGCAACCAATTTTAAGAGTGTGCTACTGAAGCTCCAGATCTTAATTTCAGTCTCATCAGGCTCTCTACACAGTAGAACATTACTGTTTACAGAACTCAAGCAACTCATTTGCTGTTCCACTCCAACTGGTAGAAGGTCGTTTCCTGAATTCAGCTTGCATTGGGGTATTGTGTGGCACTGAGCACTCCATATTCAATACCTATAGAGATCCACATCGCTCTCAGTACTTATGTACACAACCTTCTCACAAAATGCAATGATTAGAAAGTAAAGCATTCAACGTAATGTACAGTTCACTTTTGCCTAAAAGTGGTATGTGCTAACATGATGTAAACCTTATTATTATATTCTGCATATGATTTAGAGAAGTCTGCAACCAACTTCAAGAGTGTGGTACCTAAGCTCCAAAAATTACTTTCAGTAACATCAGGTTCTCTACACAGTAGAACATTACTGTTGACACAACTCAAACATGTAATTGGCTGTTCCACTCCAAATGATACCAGGTAGGTTACTGAATTCAGCTTGCATTGCAGTATTGCATGGAGACGAGCACTCCACATTCAATATATATCCAGTTCCACTTCACACTGAGTAGTTATGTACAGAAACCTTTCACAAAATGCACTGATTACACAGTAAAGCATTCAATACAAAGTAGTCTACAGTTCACTTTTGCCTGAAAGTGGTATGTGCTAACATGATGTAAACCTTATTATTATACTGAGCATATGATTTAGAGTAGTCTACAGCCAACTTTTTTGATTGTGCTACCTAAGCTCCAGAAGATGCTTTCAGTAACATCACCTTCTCTACTCAGTGGAACTTTAGCGTTTGCAGAAGTAAACCTAATCAATGGCTGTTCCACTCTAAATGGTACCAAGTAGGCTACTGAATTCAGGTTGCATTGCAGTATTGCATGGAGACGAGCTCTCCACATTCAATATCTATGCAGTTCTACTTCACTCTCTGTAGTTATGTACGCAACCTTCTAAAAATATGTATTGAATAGACAGTAAAGCAGACAGCACTATGGAGTATACAGTTCACCTTTGCCTAAAAGTGGTATGTGCTAACATGATGTAAACCTTATTCTTATACTCAGCATATGAATTAGAGTAGTCTGCAACCAATTTCAAGAGTGTGCTACCTAAGCTCCAAAAATTACTTTCAGTAACATCAGGTTCTCTACACAGTAGAACATTACCGTTGACACAACTCATACATGTAATTGGCTGTTCCACTCCAAATGATACCAGGTAGGTTACTGAATTCAGCTTGCATTGCAGTATTGCATGGAGACGAGCACTCTACATTCAATATCTGTACAGCTCCACATCACACTGAGTAGTTATGTACACAATCCTTTCACAAAATGCACTGATTGCACAGTAAAGCATTCAATACAAAGGAGTGAACAGTTCACTTTTGCCTGAAAGTGGTATGTGCTAACATGATGTAAACCTTATTATTATACTCACCATATGATTTAGAGTGGTCTGCAACCAATTTTAAGAGTGTGCTACTGAAGCTCAAGATCTTAATTTCAGTCTCATCAGGCTCTCTACACAGTAGAACATTACTGTTTACAGAACTCAAGCAAATCATTTGCTGTTCCACTCCAAATGGTAGAAGGTCGTTTACTGAATTCAGCTTGCATTGGAGTATTGTGTGGCACTGAGCACTCCACATTCAATATCTATACAGTTCCACATCACACTGAGTAGTTATGTACACAAACCTTTCACAAAATGCACTGCTTACAGAGTAAAGCATTCAATACAAAGGAGTGAACAGTTCACTTTTGCCTGAAAGTGGTATGTGCTAACATGATGTAAACCTTATTATTATACTCACCATATGATTTAGAGTGGTCTGCAACCAATTTTAAGAGTGTGCTACTGAAGCTCCTGATCTTAATTTCAGTCTCATCAGGCTCTCTACACAGTAGAACATTACTGTTTACAGAACTCAAACAAGTCATTTGCTGTTCCACTCCAAATGGTAGAAGGTCGTTTACTGAATTCAGCTTGCATTGGAGTATTGTGTGGCACTGAGCACTCCATATTCAATACCTATAGAGATCCACATCACTCTCAGTACTTACGTACACAACCTTCTCACAAAATGCAATGATTAGCAAGTAAAGCATTCAGCACTATGGAATGTACAGTTCACTTTTGCCTAAAAGTGGTATGTGGTAACATGATGTAAACATTATTATACTCAGCATATGATTTAGAGTAGTCTACAACCAATTTTATGAGTGTGCTACCAATTGTCCAGAAGTTACTTTCAGTTTCATCACCATCTCTACTCAGTGGAACATTAGCGTTTGCAGAAGTAAACTAAATCAATGGCTGTTCCACTGTAAATGGTACCAGGTAGGTTACTCAGTTCAGCTTGCATTGGAGTATTGAATGGCACTGAGCAGTCCACATTCAATACCTATAGAGATCCACATCACTCTCAGTAGTTATGTACACAACCTTCTCACAAAATGCAATGAATAGAAAGTAAAGCATTCAACACAATGGAGTGTACAATTCACTTTTCCCTAAAAGTGGTATCTGCTAACATGATGTAAACCTTATTATTATACTTACCATATGATTTAGAGTGGTCTGCTACCAAATTTAAGAGAGTGCTACTGAAGCTCCAGATCTTAATTTCAGTCTCATCAGGCTCTCTACACAGTAGAACGTTACTGTTTACAGAACTCAAACAAGTCATTTGCTGTTCCACTCCAAATGATACCAGGTAGGTTACTGAATTCAGCTTGCATTGCAGTATTGCATGGAGACGAGCACTCCACATTCAATATCTGTACAGCTCCACATCACACTGAGTAGTTATGTAAACAAAACTTTCACAAAAAGCACTGATTGCACAGTAAAGCATTCAATACAAAGGAGTGTACAGTTCACTTTTGCCTGAAAGTGGTATGTGCTAACATGACAAAAACCTTATTATTATACTCAGCATATGATTTAGAGTAGTCTACAACCAACTTTTTTGAGTGTGCTACCTAAGCTCCAGAAGATGTTTTCAGTAACATCACCTTCTCTACTTAGTGGAACATTAGCGTTTGCAGAAGTAAAACAAATCAATGCTGTTCCACTCTAAATGGAACCAGGTAGGCTACTGAATTCAGCTTGCATTGGAGTATTGTATGCAACTGAGCACTCCACATTCAATATCAGTTCCTCATCACCCTGAGTAGTTATGTACACAAACCTTTCACCAAATGCACTGATTACAGAGTAAAGCATTCAATACAATGGAGTGTACAGTTCACTTTTGCCTGAAAGTGTTATGTGCAATTATTATACTCACCATATGAATTAGAGTAGTCTACAAACATTTTTATGAGTGTGCTACCAAATCTCCAGAAGTTTCTTTCAGTAACATCACCTTCTCTACTCAGTGGAACATTAGCGTTTGCAGAAGTAAACCAAATCAATGTCTGTTCCACTGTGAATGGTACCAGGTAGGTTACTGAGTTCAGCTTGCATTGGACTATTGCATGGCACTGGGCACATCACATTTAATATCTATACACTTCCACATCACACTGAGTGGTTATGTACACAAACCTTTCACAAAATGCATTGAATACAGAGTAAAGCATTCAATACAATGGAGTGTGCAATTCACTTTTGCCTAAAAGTGGTACGTGCTTACATGATGTAAACATTATTCTACTCACCATATGATTTAGAGTAGTCTGTAAACAATATTAAGAATGTGCTACCTATTCTCGAAAAATTACCTTCAATAAAATCTGGTACTCCACACAGTAGAACATTACCGTTTACAGAACTGTACCAATTCATTGGTTGGTCCACTCCAAATTGGACCAGGGAGATTACGGAATTCAGTTTGAATTCGAGTATTCTATGGCACAAAGCACTTCAGATTCAATATCAGTTCCACATCACCCTGAGTAGTTATGCACCAAAACTTATCAGAAAATGGATTGAATAGAAAGTAATGATTCAACAGAATGGAGTACACTGTTCACTTTTGCCTGAAAGGGGTATGTGCTAACATGATGTAAACCTTATTATTATACTAACCATATGATTTAGAGAGCTGTGCAACCGAGTTTATGAATGTGCTACCTAAGCTCCAGAACTTACTTTAAGTAACTTCAGGTTCTCTACACAGTAGAACATTACCATTTACAGAACTCAACCAAGTCATTGGCTCTTCCACTCCAAATGGTACTAGGTAGTTTACTGAATTCAGATTGCATTGGAGTATTGTGTGGCACTGAGCAGTCCACATTCAATACCTATAGAGATCCACATCACTCTCAGTAGTTATGTACACAACCTTCTCACAAAATACAATGATTAGAAAGTAAAGCATTCAATGTAATGGAGTGTACAGTTCACTTTTGCCTAAAAGTGGTATGTGTTAACATGATGTAAACCTTATTATTATACTCAGCATATGATTTATAGTCTACAACCAACTTTTTTGAGTGTGCTACCTAAGCTCCAGAAGATGCTTTCAGTAACATCACCTTCTCTACTCAGTGGAACATTAGCGTTTGCAGAAGTAAACCAAATCAATGGCTGTTCCACTCTAAATGGTACCAGGTAGGCTACTGAATTCAGCTTGCATTGCAGTATTGCATGGAGACGAGCACTCCACATTCAATATCTATACAGTTCTACTTCACTCTCTGTAGTTATGTACGTATTCAATAGACAGTAAAGCAGTAAAGCATTCAGCACTATGGAGTGTACAGTTCACTTTTGCCTTAAAGTGGCATGTGCTAACATGATGTAAACCTTATTATTATACTCACCATATGATTTAGAGTGGTCTGCAACCAATTTTAAGAGTGTGCTACTGAAGCTCCAGATCTTAATTTCAGTCTTATCAGGCTCTCTACACAGTAGAACATTACTGTTTACAGAACTCAAACAAGTCCACTACAAATGGTACAAGGTTCTTTACTGAATTCATCTTGCATTGGAGTATTGTGTGGCACTGAGCACTCCATATTCAATACCTATAGAGATCCACATCACTCTCAGTACTTACGTACACAACCTTCTCACAAAATGCAATGATTAGCAAGTAAAGCATTCAGCACTATGGAATGTACAGTTCACTTTTGCCTAAAAGTGGTATGTGGTAACATGATGTAAACATTATTATACTCAGCATATGATTTAGAGTAGTCTACAACCAATTTTATGAGTGTGCTACCAATTGTCCAGAAGTTACTTTCAGTTTCATCACCATCTCTACTCAGTGGAACATTAGCGTTTGCAGAAGTAAACTAAATCAATGGCTGTTCCACTGTAAATGGTACCAGGTAGGTTACTCAGTTCAGCTTGCATTGGAGTATTGAATGGCACTGAGCAGTCCACATTCAATACCTATAGAGATCCACATCACTCTCAGTAGTTATGTACACAACCTTCTCACAAAATGCAATGAATAGAAAGTAAAGCATTCAACAAAATGGAGTGTACAATTCACTTTTCCCTAAAAGTGGTATCTGCTAACATGATGTAAACCTTATTATTATACTTACCATATGATTTAGAGTGGTCTGCTACCAAATTTAAGAGAGTGCTACTGAAGCTCCAGATCTTAATTTCAGTCTCATCAGGCTCTCTACACAGTAGAACGTTACTGTTTACAGAACTCAAACAAGTCATTTGCTGTTCCACTCCAAATGATACCAGGTAGGTTACTGAATTCAGCTTGCATTGCAGTATTGCATGGAGACGAGCACTCCACATTCAATATCTGTACAGCTCCACATCACACTGAGTAGTTATGTAAACAAAACTTTCACAAAAAGCACTGATTGCACAGTAAAGCATTCAATACAAAGGAGTGTACAGTTCACTTTTGCCTGAAAGTGGTATGTGCTAACATGACAAAAACCTTATTATTATACTCAGCATATGATTTAGAGTAGTCTACAACCAACTTTTTTGAGTGTGCTACCTAAGCTCCAGAAGATGTTTTCAGTAACATCACCTTCTCTACTCTGTGGAACATTAGCGTTTGCAGAAGTAAAACAAATCAATGCTGTTCCACTCTAAATGGAACCAGGTAGGCTACTGAATTCAGCTTGCATTGGAGTATTGTATGCAACTGAGCACTCCACATTCAATATCAGTTCCTCATCACCCTGAGTAGTTATGTACACAAACCTTTCACCAAATGCACTGATTACAGAGTAAAGCATTCAATACAATGGAGTGTACAGTTCACTTTTGCCTGAAAGTGTTATGTGCAATTATTATACTCACCATATGAATTAGAGTAGTCTACAAACATTTTTATGAGTGTGCTACCAAATCTCCAGAAGTTTCTTTCAGTAACATCACCTTCTCTACTCAGTGGAACATTAGCGTTTGCAGAAGTAAACCAAATCAATGTCTGTTCCACTGTGAATGGTACCAGGTAGGTTACTGAGTTCAGCTTGCATTGGACTATTGCATGGCACTGGGCACATCACATTTAATATCTATACACTTCCACATCACACTGAGTGGTTATGTACACAAACCTTTCACAAAATGCATTGAATACAGAGTAAAGCATTCAATACAATGGAGTGTGCAATTCACTTTTGCCTAAAAGTGGTACGTGCTTACATGATGTAAACATTATTCTACTCACCATATGATTTAGAGTAGTCTGTAAACAATATTAAGAATGTGCTACCTATTCTCGAAAAATTACCTTCAATAAAATCTGGTACTCCACACAGTAGAACATTACCGTTTACAGAACTGTACCAATTCATTGGTTGGTCCACTCCAAATTGGACCAGGGAGATTACGGAATTCAGTTTGAATTCGAGTATTCTATGGCACAAAGCACTTCAGATTCAATATCAGTTCCACATCACCCTGAGTAGTTATGCACCAAAACTTATCAGAAAATGGATTGAATAGAAAGTAATGATTCAACAGAATGGAGTACACTGTTCACTTTTGCCTGAAAGGGGTATGTGCTAACATGATGTAAACCTTATTATTATACTAACCATATGATTTAGAGAGCTGTGCAACCGAGTTTATGAATGTGCTACCTAAGCTCCAGAACTTACTTTAAGTAACTTCAGGTTCTCTACACAGTAGAACATTACCATTTACAGAACTCAACCAAGTCATTGGCTCTTCCACTCCAAATGGTACTAGGTAGTTTACTGAATTCAGATTGCATTGGAGTATTGTGTGGCACTGAGCAGTCCACATTCAATACCTATAGAGATCCACATCACTCTCAGTAGTTATGTACACAACCTTCTCACAAAATACAATGATTAGAAAGTAAAGCATTCAATGTAATGGAGTGTACAGTTCACTTTTGCCTAAAAGTGGTATGTGTTAACATGATGTAAACCTTATTATTATACTCAGCATATGATTTATAGTCTACAACCAACTTTTTTGAGTGTGCTACCTAAGCTCCAGAAGAAGCTTTCAGTAACATCACCTTCTCTACTCAGTGGAACATTAGCGTTTGCAGAAGTAAACCAAATCAATGGCTGTTCCACTCTAAATGGTACCAGGTAGGCTACTGAATTCAGCTTGCATTGCAGTATTGCATGGAGACGAGCACTCCACATTCAATATCTATACAGTTCTACTTCACTCTCTGTAGTTATGTACGTATTCAATAGACAGTAAAGCAGTAAAGCATTCAGCACTATGGAGTGTACAGTTCACTTTTGCCTTAAAGTGGCATGTGCTAACATGATGTAAACCTTATTATTATACTCACCATATGATTTAGAGTGGTCTGCAACCAATTTTAAGAGTGTGCTACTGAAGCTCCAGATCTTAATTTCAGTCTTATCAGGCTCTCTACACAGTAGAACATTACTGTTTACAGAACTCAAACAAGTCCACTACAAATGGTACAAGGTTCTTTACTGAATTCATCTTGCATCGGAGTATTGTGTGGCACTGAGCACTCCATATTCAATATCTATACAGTTCCACATCACACTGAGTAGTTATGTACACAAACCTTTCACAAAATGCACTGATTACAGAGTAAAGCATTCAATACAAAGGAGTGTACAGTTCACTTTTGCCTGAAAGTGGTATGTGCTAACATGATGTAAACCTTATTATTATACTCAGCATATGATTTAGAGTAGTCTACAACCAACTTTTTTGAGTGTGCTACCTAAGCTCCAGAAGATGCTTTCAGTAACATTACCTTCTCTACTCTGTGGAACATTAGCGTTTGCAGAAGTAAACCAAATCAATGGCTGTTCCACTCTAAATGGAACCAGGTAGGCTACTGAATTCAGCTTGCATTGGAGTATTGTATGCAACTGAGCACTCCACATTCAATATCAGTTCCTCGTCACCCTGAGTAGTTATGTACACAAACCTTTCACCAAATGCACTAATTACAGAGTAAAGCATTCAATACAATGGAGTGTACAGTTCACTTTTGCTTGAAAGTGTTATGTGCTGCTATGATATAAACCTTATTATTATACTCACCATATGAATTAGAGTAGTCTACAACCATTTTTATGAGTGTGCTACCAAATCTCCAGAAATTTCTTTCAGTAACATCACCTTCTCTACTCAGTGGAACATTAGCGTTTGCAGAAGTAAACCAAATCAATGTCTGTTCCACTGTAAATGGTACCAGGTAGGTTACTGAGTTCAGCTTGCATTGGACTATTGCATGGCACTGGGCACATCACATTCAATATCTATACACTTCCACATCACACTGAGTGGTTATGTACACAAACCTTTCAAAAAATGCATTGAATACAGAGTAAAGCATTCAACACAATGGAGTGTGCAATTCACTTTTGCCTAAAAGTGGTACGTGCTTACATGATGTAAACATTATTCTACTCACCATATGATTTAGAGTAGTCTGTAAACAATATTAAGAATGTGCTACCTATGCTCCAAAAATTACCTTCAATAAAATCTGGTACTCCACACAGTAGAACATTACCGTTTACAGAACTGTACCAATTCATTGGTTGGTCCACTCCAAATTGGACCAGGGAGATTACGGAATTCAGTTTGAATTCGAGTATTCTATGGCACAAAGCACTCCAGATTCAATATCAGTTCCACATCACCCTGAGTAGTTATGCACCAAAACTTATCAGAAAATGGATTGAATAGAAAGTAATGATTCAACAGAATGGAGTACACAGTTCACTTTTGCCTGAAAGGGGTATGTGCTAACATGATGTAAACCTTATTATTATACTAACCATATGATTTAGAGAGCTGTGCAACCGAGTTTATGAATGTGCTACCTGAGCTCCAGAACTTACTTTAAGTAACTTCAGGTTCTCTACACAGTAGAACATTACCGTTTACAGAACTCAACCAAGTCATTGGCTCCTCCAACTCCAAATGGTACAAGGTCATTTACTGAATTCAGCTAGCATTGGAGTATTGTGTGGCACTGAGCAATCCACATTCAATATCTATACAGTTCCACATCACACTGAGTAGTTATGCACACAAAACTTTCACAAAATGCACTGATTACAGAGTAAAGCATTCAATACAATGGTGTGTACAGTTCACTTTTGCCTGAAAGTGGTATGTGCTCACATGATGTAAACCTTATTATTATACTCAGCATATGATTTAGAGTAGTCTACAACCAACTTTTTTGAGTGTGCTACCGAAGCTCCAGAAGATGCTTTCAGTAACATCACCTTCTCTGCTCAGTGGAACATTAGCGTTTGCAGAAGTAAACCAAATCAATGGCTGTTCCACTCTAATTGGAACAAGGTAGGCTACTGAATTCAGCTTGCATTGGACTATTGCATGGCACTGGGCACATCACATTCAATATCTATACACTTCCACATCACACTGAGTGGTTATGTACACAAACCTTTCACAAAATGCATTGAATACAGAGTAAAGCATTCAACACAATGGAGTGTACAATTCACTTTTGCCTAAAAGTGGTACGTGCTAACATGATGTAAACATTATTCTACTCACCATATGATTTAGAGTAGTCTGTTATCAATATGAAGAGTGTGTACCTATGCTCCAAAAATTACTTTCAATAAAATCTGGTACTCCACACAGTAGAACATTACCGTTTACAGAACTGTACCAATTCATTGGTTGGTCCACTCCAAATTGGACTAGGGAGATTACGGAATTCAGTTTGAATTCGAGTATTCTATGGCACAAAGCACTCCAGATTCAATATCAGTTCCACATCACCCTGAGTAGTTATGTACAAAACCTTATCAGAAAATGGATTGAATATAAAGTAATGATTCAACAGAATGGAGCACACAGTTCACTTTTGCCTGAAAGGGGTATGTGCTAACATGATGTAAACCTTATTATTATACAAACCATATGATTTAGAGAGGTGTGCAACCGAGTTTATGAATGTGCTACCTAAGCTCCAGAACTTACTTTAAGTAACTTCAGTTTCTCTACACAGCAGAACATTACCGTGTACAGAACTCAACCAAGTCATTGGCTCTTCCACTCCAAATGGTACTAGGTAGTTTACTGAATTCAGATTGCATTGGAGTATTGTGTGGCACTGAGCACTCCACATTCAATATCTGTACAGTTCCACAACACCGTGAGTAGTTATGTGCACAAACCTATCAGAAAATGCATCGAATAGAAAGTAGAGCATTCAAAACAATGGAGTCTAGAGTTCACTTTTGCCTAAACGTTGGATGTGCTAACATGATTTAAAACTTATTATTATACTCAGCATATGATTTAGAGTACTCTGCAACCAATTTCATGAGTGTGCTACCAACTGTCCAGAAGTTACTTTCAGTTACATCACCATCTCTACTCAATGGAACATTAGCGTTTGCAGAAGTGAACCAAATCAATGGCTGTTCCACTGTAAATGGTACCAGGTAGATTACTCAGTTCAGCTTGCATTGGAGTATTGAATGGCACTGAGCAGTCCACATTCAATACCTATAGAGATCCACATCACTCTCAGTAGTTATGTACACAAACTTCTCACAAAATGCAATGACTAGAAAGTAAAGCATTCAATGTAATGGAGTGTACAGTTCACTTTTGCCTAAAAGTGGTATGTGTTAACATGATGTAAACCTTATTATTATACTCAGCATATGATTTATAGTCTACAACCATCTTTTTTGAGTGTGCTACCTAAGCTCCAGAAGATGCTTTCAGTAACATCACCTTCTCTACTCAGTGGAACATTAGCGTTTGCAGAAGTAAACCAAATCAATGGCTGTTCCACTCTAAATGGTACCAGGTAGGCTACTGAATTCAGCTTGCATTGCAGTATTGCATGGAGACGAGCACTCCACATTCAATATCTATACAGTTCTACTTCACTCTCTGTAGTTATGTACGCAACCTTCTAAAAATATGTATTGAATAGACAGTAAAGCATTCAGCACTATGGAGTGTACAGTTCACTTTTGCCTAAAAGTGGTATGTGCTAACATGATGTAAACCTTATTATTATACTCACCATATGATTTAGAGTGGTCTGCAACCAATTTTAAGAGTGTGCTACTGAAGCTCCAGATCTTAATTTTAGTCTTATCAGGCTCTCTACACAGTAGAACATTACTGTTTACAGAACTCAATCAAGTCATTTGCTGTTCCACTCCAAATGGTACAAGGTCGTTTACTGAATTCAGCTTGCATTGGAGTATTGTGTGGCACTGAGCACTCCACATTCAATATCTATACAGTTCCACATCACACTGAGTAGTTATGTACACAAACCTTTCACAAAATGCACTGATTACAGAGTAAAGCATTCAATACAAAGGAGTGTACAGTTCACTTTTGCCTGAAAGTGGTATGTGCTAACATGATGTAAACCTTATTATACTCAGCATATGATTTAGAGTAGTCTACAACCAACTTTTTTGAGTGTGCTACATAAGCTCCAGAAGATGCTTTCAGTAACATCACCTTCTCTACTCAGTGGAACATTAGCGTTTGCAGAAGTAAACCAAATCAATGGCTGTTCCACTCTAAATGGAACCAGGTAGGCTACTGAATTCAGCTTGCATTGGAGTATTGTATGCAACTGAGCACTCCACATTCAATATCAGTTCCTCATCACCCTGAGTAGTTATGTACACAAACCTTTCACCAAATGCACTAATTACAGAGGAAAGCATTCAATACAATGGAGTGTACAGTTCACTTTTGCCTGAAAGTGTTATGTGCTGCTATGATATAAACCTTATTATTATACTCACCATATGAATTAGAGTAGTCTACAACCATTTTTATGAGTGTGCTACCAAATCTCCAGAAGTTTCTTTCAGTAACATCACCTTCTCTACTCAGTGGAACATTAGCGTTTGCAGAAGTAAACCAAATCAATGTCTGTTCCACTGTAAATGGTACCAGGTAGGTTACTGAGTTCAGCTTGCATTGGACTATTGCATGGCACTGGGCACATCACATTCAATATCTATACACTTCCACATCACACTGAGTGGTTATGTACACAAACCTTTCACAAAATGCATTGAATACAGAGTAAAGCATTCAACACAATGGAGTGTGCAATTCACTTTTGCCTAAAAGTGGTACGTGCTTACATGATGTAAACATTATTCTACTCACCATATGATTTAGAGTAGTCTGTAAACAATATTAAGAATGTGCTACCTATGCTCCAAAAATTACCTTCAATAAAATCTGGTACTCCACACAGTAGAACATTACCGTTTACAGAACTGTACCAATTCATTGGTTGGTCCACTCCAAATTGGACCAGGGAGATTACGGACTTCAGTTTGAATTCGAGTATTCTATGGCACAAAGCACTCCAGATTCAATATCAGTTCCACATCACCCTGAGTAGTTATGCACCAAAACTTATCAGAAAATGGATTGAATAGAAAGTAATGATTCAACAGAATGGAGTACACAGTTCACTTTTGCCTGAAAGGGGTATGTGCTAACATGATGTAAACCTTATTATTATACTAACCATATGATTTAGAGAGCTGTGCAACCGAGTTTATGAATGTGCTACCTAAGCGCCAGAACTTACTTTAAGTAACTTCAGGTTCTCTACACAGTAGAACATTACCGTTTACAGAACTCAACCAAGTCATTGGCTCTTCCACTCCAAATGGTACTAGGTAGTTTACTGAATTCAGATTGCATTGGAGTATTGTGTGGCACTGAGCAGTCCACATTCAATACCTATAGAGATCCACATCACTCTCAGTAGTTATGTACACAACCTTCTCACAAAATGCAATGATCAGAAAGTAAAGCATTCAATGTAATGGAGTGTACAGTTCACTTTTGCCTAAAAGTGGTATGTGTTAACATGATGTAAACCTTATTATTATACTCAGCATATGATTTATAGTCTACAACCAACTTTTTTGAGTGTGCTACCTAAGCTCCAGAAGATGCTTTCAGTAACATCACCTTCTCTACTCAGTGGAACATTAGCGTTTGCAGAAGTAAACCAAATCAATGGCTGTTCCACTCTAAATGGTACCAGGTAGGCTACTGAATTCAGCTTGCATTGCAGTATTGCATGGAGACGAGCACTCCACATTCAATATCTATACAGTTCTACTTCACTCTCTGTAGTTATGTACGTATTGAATAGACAGTAAAGCAGTAAAGCATTCAGCACTATGGAGTGTACAGTTCACTTTTGCCTAAAAGTGGCATGTGCTAACATGATGTAAACCTTATTATTATACTCACCATATGATTTAGAGTGGTCTGCAACCAATTTTAAGAGTGTGCTACTGAAGCTCCAGATCTTAATTTCAGTCTTATCAGGCTCTCTACACAGTAGAACATTACTGTTTACAGAACTCAAACAAGTCATTTGCTGTTCCACTACAAATGGTACAAGGTTCTTTACTGAATTCATCTTGCATCGGAGTATTGTGTGGCACTGAGCACTCCATATTCAATATCTATACAGTTCCACATCACACTGAGTAGTTCTGTACACAAACCGTTCACAAAATGCACTGATTACAGAGTAAAGCATTCAATACAAAGGAGTGTACAGTTCACTTTTGCCTGAAAGTGGTATGTGCTAACATGATGTAAACCTTATTATACTCAGCATATGATTTAGAGTAGTCTACAACCAACTTTTTTGAGTGTGCTACCTAAGCTCCAGAAGATGCTTTCAGTAACATCACCTTCTCTACTCAGTGGAACATTAGCGTTTGCAGAAGTAAACCAAATCAATGGCTGTTGCACTCTAAATGGTACCAGGTAGGCTACTGAATTCAGCTTGCATTGCAGTATTGCATCGAGACGAGCACTCCACATTGCATATCTATACAGTTCTACTTCACTCTCTGTAGTTATGTACGCAACCTTCTAAAAATATGTATTGAATAGACAGTAAAGCATTCAGCACTATGGAGTGTACAGTTCACTTTTGCCTAAAAGTCGTATGTGCTAACATGATGTACACCTTATTATGATACTCAGCATATGATTTAGAGTAGTCTACAACCAATTTTATGAGTGTGCTTCCAACTGTCCAGAAGTTACTTTCAGTTACATCACCATCTCTACTCAGTGGAACATTAGCGTTTGTAGAAGAAAACTAAATCAATGGCTGTTCCACTGTAAATGGTACCAGGTAGGTTACTCAGTTCAGCTTGCATTGGAGTATTGCATGGCACTGAGCAGTCCACATTCAATACCTATAGAGATCCACATCACTCTCAGTAGTTATGTACACAACCTTCTCACAAAATGCAATAAATAGAAAGTAAAGCTTTCAACGTAATGGTATGTAGAGTTCACTTTTGCCTAAAAGTGGTATGTGCTAACATGATGGAAACCTTATTATTATACTCACCATATGATTTAGAGTGGTCTGCAACCAATTTTAAGAGTGTGCTACTGAAGCTCCAGATCTTAATTTCAGTCTCATCAGGCTCTCCACACAGTAGAACGTTACTGTTTACAGAACTCAAACAAGTCATTTGAAGTTCCACTCCAAATGGTACAAGGTCGTTTACTGAATTCAGCTTGCATTGGAGTATTGTGTGGCACTGAGCACTCCACATTCAATATCTATACAGTTCCACATCACACTGAGTAGTTATGTACACAAACCTTTCACAAAATGCACTGATTACAGAGTAAAGCATTCAATACAAAGGAGTGTACAGTTCACTTTTGCCTGAAAGTGGTGTGTGCTAACATGATGTAAACCTTATTATTATACTCAGCATATGATTTAGAGTAGTCTACAACCAAATTTTTTGAGTGTGCTACCGAAGCTCCAGAAGATGCTTTCAGTAACATTACCTTCTCTACTCAGTGGAACATTAGCGTTTGCAGAAGTAAACCAAATCAATGGCTGTTCCACTCTAAATGGAACCAGGTAGGCTACTGAATTCAGCTTGCATTGGAGTATTGTATGCAACTGAGCACTCCACATTCAATATCAGTTCCTCATCATCCTGAGTAGTTATGTACACAACCTTATCACAAAATGGATTGAATAGAAAGTAAAGCTTTGAATACAATGGAGTGTACAGTTCACTTTTGCCTGAAAGTTATATCTGCGGCTATGATATAAACCTTATTATTATACTCACCATATGAATTAGAGTAGTCTACATCCATTTTTATGAGTGTGCTACCAAATCTCCAGAAGTTTCTTGCAGTAACATCACCTTCTCTACTCAGTGGAACATTCGCGTTTGCAGAAGTAAACTAAACCAATGTCTGTTCCACTCCAAATTGTACGAGGGAGATTACTGAATTCACAATGAATTCGAGTATTCTATGGCACTAAGCACTTAACATTCAATATCAGTTCCACATCACCCTGAGTATTTATGTACAAAAACTTATCAGAAAATGGATTGAATAGAAAGTAATGATTCAACAGAATGGAGGACACAGTTCACTTTTGCCTGAAAGGGGTATGTGCTAACATGATGTAAACCTTATTATTATACTAACCATATGATTTAGAGAGATGTGCAACCGAGTTTATGAATGTGCTACCTAAGCTCCAGAACTTACTTTAAGTAACTTCAGGTTCTCTACACAGTAGAACATTACCGTTTACAGAACTCAACCAAGTCATTGGCTCCTCCAACTCCAAATGGTACAAGGTCGTTTACTGAATTCAGCTTGCATTGGAGTATTGTGTGGCACTGAGCAATCCACATTCAATATCTATACAGTTCCACATCACACTGAGTAGTTATGCACACAAAACTTTCACAAAATGCACTGATTACAGAGTAAAGCATTTAATACAATGGAGTGTACAGTTCACTTTTGCCTGAAAGTGGTATGTGCTCACATGATGTAAACCTTATTATTATACTCAGCATATGATTTAGAGTAGTCTACAACCAACTTTTTTGAGTGTGCTACCTAAGCTCCAGAAGATGCCTTCTCTGCTCAGTGGAACATTAGCGTTTGCAGAAGTAAACCAAATCAATGGCTGTTCCACTCTAATTGGAACCAGGTAGGCTACTGAATTCAGCTTGCATTGGACTATTGCATGGCACTGGGCACATCACATTCAATATCTATACACTTCCACATCACACTGAGTGGTTATGTACACAAACCTTTCACAAAATGCATTGAATACAGAGTAAAGCATTCAACACAATGGAGTGTACAATTCACTTTTGCCTAAAAGTGGTATGTGCTAACATGATGTAAACATTATTCTACTCACCATATGATTTAGAGTAGTCTGTAAACAATATTAAGAGTGTGCTACCTATGCTCCAAAAATAACTTTCAATAAAATCAGGTACTCCACACAGTAGAACATTTCCGTTTACAGAACTGTACCAATTCATTGGTTGGTCCACTCCAAATTGTACCAGTGAGATTACTGAATTCAGTTTGAATTCGAGTATTCTATGGCACTAAGCACTCCACATTCAATATCAGTTCCACATCACCCTGAGTAGTTATGTACAAAAACTTATCACAAAATGGATTGAATAGAAAGTAAAGCTTTGAATACAATGGAGAACACAGTTCACTTTTGCCTGAAAGGGGTATGTGCGAACATGATGTAAACCTTATTATTATACTAACCATATGATTTAGAGAGGTGTGCAACCGAGTTTATGAATGTGCTACCGAAGCTCCAGAACTTACTTTAAGTAACTTCAGGTTCTCTACACAGTAGAACATTACCGTTTACAGAACTCAACCAAGTCATTGGCTCTTCCACTCCAAATGGTACTAGGTAGTTTACTGAATTCAGATTGCATTGGAGTATTGTGTGGCACCGAGCACTCCACATTCAATATCTGTACAGTTCCACAACACCGTGAGTAGTTATGTGCACAAACCTATCAGAAAATGCATTGATTAGAAAGTAGAGCATTCAAAACAATGGTGTCTAGAGTTCACTTTTGCCTAAACGTTGGATGTGCTAACATGATTTAAACCTTTTTATTATACTCAGCATATTATTTAGAGTACTCTGCAACCAATTTTATGAGTGTGCTACCAACTGTCCAGAAGTTACTTTCAGTAACATTACCTTCACTAATCACTGGAAAATTAGCGTTTGCAGAAGTAAACCAAATCAATGGCTGTTCCACTGTAAACAGTACCAGGTAGATTATGAGTTCAGCTTGCAGTGGACTATTGATTGGGACTGAGCACTCCATATTCAATACCTATAGAGATCCACATCACTCTCTGTACTTATGTACACAACCTTCTCACAAAATGCAATCATTAGAAAGTAAAGCATTCAACGTAATGTACAGTTCTCTTTTGCCTAAATGTGGTATGTGCTAACATGATGTAAACCTTATTCTTATACTCAGCATATGATTTAGAGTAGACTACAACCAATTTTATGAGTGTGCTACCAACTGTCCAGAAGTTACTTTCAGTTACATCAGCTTCTCTACACAGTAGAACATTACCGTTGACACAACTCAAACATGTAATTGGCTCTTCCACTCCAAATGATACCAGGTAGGTTATTGAATTCAGCTTGCATTGCAGTATTGCATGGAGACGAGCACTCCACATTCAATATCTATACAGTTCTACTTCACTCTCTGTAGTTATGTACGCACCTTCTAAACATATGTATTGAATAGACTGAAAAGCATTCAGCACTATGGAGTGTACAGTTCACTTTTGCTTAAAAGTGGCATGTGCTAACATGAGGTAAACCTTATTCTTATACTCAGGATATGATTTAGAGTAGTCTACAACCAATTTTATGTGTGCTACCAACTCTCCAGAAGTTACTTTCAGTTACATCACCTTCTCTGCTCAGTGGAACATTAGCGTTTGCAGAAGTAAACCAAATCAATGGCTGTTCCACTCTAAATGGTACCAGGTAGGCTACTGAATTCAGCTTGCATTGCAGTATTGCATGGAGACGAGCACTCCACATTCAATATCTATACAGTTCTACTTCACTCTCTGTAGTTATGTACGCAACCTTCTAAAAATATGTATTGAATAGACAGTAAAGCATTCAGCACTATGGAGTGTACAGTTCACTTTTGCCTAAAAGTGGTATGTGCTAACATGATGTAAACCTCATTCTTATACTCAGCATATGATTTAGAGTAGACTACAACCAATTTTATGAGTGTGCTACCAACTGTCCAGAAGTTACTTTCAGTTACATCACCATCTCTACTCAGTGGAACATTAGCGTTTGCAGAAGTAAACCAAATCAATGGCTGTTCCACTGTAAATGGTACCAGGTAGGTTACTCAGTTCAGCTTGCATTGGAGTATTGAATGGCACTGAGCAGTCCACATTTAATGCCTATAGAGATCCACATCACTCTCAGTAGTTATGTACACAACCTTCTCACAAAATGCAATGAATAGAAAGTAAAGCATTCAACGTAATGGAGTGTACAGTTCACTTTTGCCTAAAAGTGGTATGTGCTAACATGATGGAAACCTTATTATTATACTCACCATATGATTTAGAGTGGTCTGCAAACAAATTTTAAGAGTGTGCTACTGAAGCTCCAGATCTTCATTTCACTCATGAGGCTCTCTACACAGTAGAACATTACTGTTTACCGAACTCAAACAAGTCATTTGCTGTTCCACTCCAAATGGTACAAGGTCGTTTACTGAATTCAGCTTGCATTGGAGTATTGTGTGGCACTGAGCACTCCACATTCAATATCTATACAGTTCCACATCACACTGAGTAGTTATGTACACAAACCTTTCACAAAATGCACTGATTACACAGTAAAGCATTCAATACAAAGGAGTGTACAGTTCACTTTTGCCTGAAAGTGGTGTGTGCAAACATGATGTAAACCTTATTATTATACTCAGCATATGATTTAGAGTAGTATACAACCAATTTTTTTGAGTGTGCTACCTAAGCTCCAGAAGATGCTTTCAGTAACATCACCTTCTCTACTCAGTGGAACTTTAGCGTTTGCAGAAGTAAACCAAATCAATGGCTGTTCCACTCTAAATGGTACCAGGTAGGCTACTGAATTCAGCTTGCATTGGAGTATTGTATGCAACTGAGCACTCCACATTCAATATCAGTTCCTCATCACCCTGAGTAGTTATGTACACAAACTTATCACAAAATGGATTGAATAGAAAGTAAAGCTTTGAATACAATGGAGTGTACAGTTCACTTTTGCCTGAAAGTGTTCTGTGCTGCTGTAATATAAACCTTATTATTATACTCACCATATGAATTAGAGTAGTCTACAACCATTTTTATGAGTGTGCTACCAAATCTCCAGAAGTTTCTTTCAGTAACATCACCTTCTCTACTCAGTGGAACATTCGCGTTTGCAGAAGTAAACCAAACCAATGTCTGTTCCACTGTAAATGGTACCAGGTAGGTTACTGAGTTCAGCTTACATTGGACTATTGCATGGCACTGGGCACATCACATTTAATATCTATACACTTCCACATCAAACTGAGTGGTTATGTACAAAAAACGTTCACAAAATGCATTGAATACAGAGTAAAGCATTCAACACAATGGAGCGTACAATTCACTTTTGCCTAAAAGTGGTATGTGCTAACATGATGTAAACATTATTCTACTCACCATATGATTTAGAGTATTTTGTAAACAATATTAAGAGTGTGCTACCTATGCTCCAAAAATTACTTTCAATTAAATCAGGTACTCCACACAGTAGAACATTACCGTTTACAGAACTGTACCAATTCATTGGTTGGTCCACTCCAAATTGTACCAGGGAGATTACTGAATTCAGTTTGAATTCGAGTATTCTATGGCACTAAGCACTCCACATTCAATATCAGTTCCACATCACCCTGAGTAGTTATGTACAAAAACTTATCAGAAAATGGATTGAATAGAAAGTAATGATTCAACAGAATGGAGTACACAGTTCAATTTTGCCTGAAAGGGGTATGTGCTAACATGATGTAAACCTTATAATTATACTAACCATATGATTTAGAGTAGTCTGCAACCAACTTTTTTGAGTGTGCTACCTAAGCTCCAGAAGATGCTTTCAGTAACATCACCTTCTCTACTCAGTGGAATTTAACGTTTGCAGAAGTAAACCAAATCAATGGCTGTTCCACTCTAAATGGTACCAGTTTGATTACTGAGTTCAGCTTGCAGTGGACTATTGATTGGCACTGAGCACTCCATATTCAAGTCCTCTAGAGATCCACATCACTCTCAGTACTTATGTACACAACCTTCTCACAAAATGCAATGATTAGAAAGTAAAGCATTCAACGTAATGGAGTGTACAGTTCACTTTTGCCTAAAAGTGGTATGTGCTAACATGATGTAAACCTTATTATTGTACTCTGCATATGATTTAGAGAAGTCTGCAACCAATTTCAAGAGTGTGGTACCTAAGCTCCAAAAATTACTTTCAATAACATCAGGTTCTCTACACAGTAGAACATTACCGTTGACACAACTCAAACATGTAATTGGCTGTTCCACTCCAAATGATACCAGGTAGGTTACTGAATTCAGCTTGCCTTGCAGTATTGCATGGAGACGAGCACTCCACATTCAATATCTGTACAGTTCTACTTCACTCTCTGTAGTTATGTACGCAACCTTCTAAAAATATGTATTGAATAGACAGTAAAGAATTCAGCACTATGGAGTGTACAGTTCACTTTTGCCTAAAAGTGGTATGTGCTAACATGATGTAAACCTTATTAGTATATTCACCATATGATTTAGAGTGGTCTGCAAACAAATTTTAAGAGTGTGCTACTGAGGCTCCAGATCTTCATTTCACTCATGAGGCTCTCTACACAGTAGAACATTACTGTTTACAGAACTCAAACAAGTCATTTGCTGTTCCACTCCAAATGGTACAAGGTCGTTTACTGAATTCATCTTGCATTGGAGTATTGTGTGGCACTGAGCACTCCACATTCAATACCTATACAGTTCCACATCACACTGAGTAGTTTTGTACACAAACCTTTCACAAAATGCACTGATTGCAGAGTAAAGCATTCAATACAAAGGAGTGTACAGTTCACTTTTGCCTGAAAGTGGTATGTGCTAACATGATGTAAACCTTATTATTATACTCAGCATATGATTTAGAGTAGTACTCAACCAACTTTTTTGAGTGTGTTACCTAAGCTCCAGAAGATGCTTTCAGTAACATCACCTTCTCTACTCAGTGGAACATTAGCGTTTGCAGAAGTAAACCAAATCAATGGGTGTTCCACTCTAAATGGTACCAGGTAGGCAACTGAATTCAGCTTGCATTGGAGTATTGTATGCAACTGAGCACTCCACATTCAATATCAGTTCCTCATCACCCTGAGTAGTTATGTACACAAACTTATCACAAAATGGATTGAATAGAAAGTAAAGCTTTGAATACAATGGAGTGTACAGTTCACTTTTGCCTGAAAGTGTTATGTGCTGCTATGATATAAACCTTATTATTATACTCACCATATGAATTAGAGTAGTCTACAACCATTTTTATAAGTGTGCTACCAAATCTCCAGAAGTTTCTTTCAGTAACATCACCTTCTCTACTCAGTGGAACATTCGAGTTTGCAGAAGTAAACCACACCAATGTCTTTTCCACTGTAAATGGTACCAGGTAGGTTACTCAGTTCAGCTTGCATTGGAGTATTGAATGGCACTGAGCAGTCCACATTCAATACCTATAGAGATCCACATCACTCTCAGTAGTTATGTACAGAACCTTCTCACAAAATGCAATGATTAGAAAGTAAAGCATTGAATGTAATGGAGTGTACAGTTCACTTTTGCCTAAAAGTGGTATGTGCTAACATGATGTAAACCTTATTATTATACTCAGCATATGATTTAGAGTCGTCTGCAACCAATTTCAAGAGTGTGCTACCTAAGCTCCAAAAATTACATTCAGTAACATCAGGTTCTCTACAGTAGAACATTACCGTTGACACAACTCAAACATGTAATTGGCTGTTCCACTCCAAATGATACCAGGTAGGTTACTGAATTCAGCTTGCCTTGCAGTATTGCATGGAGACGAGCACTCCACTTTCAATATCTGTACAGTTCTACTTCACTCTCTGTAGTTATGTACGCAACCTTCTAAAAATATGAATTGAGTAGACAGTAAAGCATTCAGCACTATGGAGTGTACAGTTCACTTTTGCCTAAAAGTGGTATGTGCTAACATGATGTAAACCTTATTCTTATACTCAGCATATGATTTAGAGTAGACTACAACCAATTTTATGAGTGTGCTACCAACTGTCCAGAAGTTACTTTCAGTTACATCACCATCTCTACTCAGTGGAATATTAGCGTTTGCAGAAGTAAACCAAATCAATGGCTGTTCCACTGTAAATGGTACCAGGTAGGTTACTCAGTTCAGCTTGCATTGGAGTATTGAATGGCACTGAGCAGTCCTCATTTAATACCTATAGAGATCCACATCACCCTCAGTAGTTATGTACACAACCTTCTCACAAAATGCAATAAATAGAAAGTAAAGCATTCAACGTAATGGAGTGTACAGTTCACTTTTGCCTAAAAGTGGTATGTGCTAACATGATGGAAACCTTATTATTATACTCACCATATGATTTAGAGTGGTCTGCAAACAAATTTTAAGAGTGTGCTACTGAAGCTCCAGATCTTAATGTCAGTCTCATCAGGCTCTCTACACAGTAGAACATTACTGTTTACCGAACTCAAACAAGTCATTTGCTGTTCCACTCCAAATGGTACAAGGTCGTTTACTGAATTCAGCTTGCATTGGAGTATTGTGTGGCACTGAGCACTCCACATTCAATATCTATACAGTTCCACATCACACTGAGTAGTTATGTACACAAACCTTTCAAAAAATGCACTGATTACACAGTAAAGCATTCAATACAAAGGAGTGTACAGTTCACTTTTGCCTGAAAGTGGTGTGTGCTAACATGATGTAAACCTTATTATTATACTCAGCATATGATTTAGAGTAGTATACAACCAACTTTTTTGAGTGTGCTACCTAAGCTCCAGAAGATGCTTTCAGTACCATCACCTTCTCTACTCAGTGGAACATTAGCGTTTGCAGAAGTAAACCAAATCAAAGGCTGTTCCACTCTAAATAGTACCAGGTAGGCTACTGAATTCAGCTTGCATTGGAGTATTGTATGCAACTGAGCACTCCACATTCAATATCAGTTCCTGATCACCCTGAGTAGTTATGTACACAAACTTATCACAAAATGGATTGAATAGAAAGTAAAGCTTTGAATACAATGGAGTGTACAGTTCACTTTTGCCTGAAAGTGTTCTGTGCTGCTATGATATAAACCTTATTATTATACTCACCATATGAATTAGAGTAGTCTACAACCATTTTTATGAGTGTGCTACCAAATCTCCAGAAGTTTCTTTCAGTAACATCACCTTCTCTACTCAGTGGAACATTCGCATTTGCAGAAGTAAACCAAACCAATGTCTGTTCCACTGTAAATGGTACCAGGTAGGTTACTGAGTTCAGCTTGCATTGGACTATTGCATGGCACTGGGCACATCACATTCAATATCTATACACTTCCACATCACACTGAGTGGTTATGTACACAAACCTTTCACAAAATGCATTGAATACAGAGTAAAGCATTCAACACAATGGAGTGTACAATTCACTTTTGCCTAAAAGTGGTAAGTGCTAACATGATGTAAACATTATTCTACTCACCATATGATTTAGAGTAGTCTGTAAACAATATTAAGAGTGTGCTACCTATGCTCCAAAAATTACTTTCAATAAAATCAGGTACTCCACACAGTAGAACATTACCGTTTACAGAACTGTACCAATTCATTGGTTGGTCCACTCCAAATTGTACCAGGGAGATTACTGAATTCAGTTTGAATTCGAGTATTCTATGGCACTAAGCACTCCACATTCAATATCAGTTCCACATCACCCTGATGTTATCAAAAACTTATCAGAAAATGGATTGAATAGAAAGTAATGATTGAACAGAATGGAGAACACAGTTCACTTTTGCCTGAAAGGGGTATGTGCTAACATGTTGTAAACCTTATTATTATACTCACCATATGATTTTGAGAGGTGTGCAACCGAGTTTATGAATGTGCTACCTAAGCTCCAGAACTTACTTCAAGTAACTTCAGGTTCTCTACACAGTAGAACATTACCGTTTACAGGACTCAACCAAGTCATTGGCTCTTCCACTCCAAATGGTACTTGGTAGTTTACTGAATTCAGATTGCATTGGAGTATTGTGTGGCACCAAGCACTCCACATTCAATATCTGTAAAGTTGCACAGCACCGTGAGTAGTTATGTGCACAAAGCTATCAGAAAATGCATTGATTAGAAAGTAGAGCATTCAAAACAATGGAGTCTAGAGTTCACTTTTGCCTAATAGTTGGATGTGCTAACATGATTTAAACCTTATTATTATACTCAGCATATGATTTAGAGTACTCTGCAACCAATTTTATGAGTGTGCTACCAACTGTCCAGAAGTTACTTTCAGTTACATCACCATCTCTACTCAGTGGAACATTAGCGTTTGCAGAAGTAAACCAAATCAATGGCTGTTCCACGGTAAATGGTACCAGGTTGGTTATTGAATTCAGCTTGCATTGCAGTATTGCATGGAGACTGGCACCCGACATTCAATATCTATACAGTTCTACTTCACTCTCTGTAGTTATGTACGCAACCTTCTAAAAATATGTATTGAATAGACAGTAAAGCATTCAGCACTATGGAGTGTACAGTTCAATTTTGCCTAAAAGTGGTATGTGGTAACATGATGTAAACCTTATTATTATACTCACCATGTGATTTAGAGTGGTCTGCAACCAATTTTAAGAGTGTGCTACTGAAGCTCCAGATCTTAATTTCAGTCTGATCAGGCTCTATACACAGTAGAACATTACTGTTCACAGTACTCAAACAATTCATTTGCTGTTCCACTCCAAATGGTACAGGGTCGTTTACTGAATTCAGCTTGCATTAGAGTATTGATTGGCACTGAGCACTCCACATTCAATACCTATAGAGATCCACATCACTCTCAGAAGTAAACCAAATCAATGGCTGTTCCATTCTAAATGGTACCAGGTAGGCTACTGAATTCAGCTTGCATTGCAGTATTGCATCGAGACGAGCACTCCACATTCAATATCTATACAGTTCTAAATCACTCTCTGTTGTTGTGTACGCAACCTTCTAAAAATATGTATTGAATAGACAGTAAAGCATTCAGCACTGTGGAGTGTACAGTTCACTTTTGCCTAAAAGTGGTATGTGCTAACATGATGTAAACATTATTCTTATACTCAGCATATAATTTAGAGTAGTCTACAACCAATTTTATGAGTGTGCTACCAACTGTCCAGAAGTTACTTTCAGTTACATCACCATCTCTACTCAGTGGATCATTAGCGTTTGCAGAAGTAAACCAAATCAATGGCTGTTCCACTGTAAATGGTACCAGATAGGTTCCTCAGTTCAGCTTGCATTGGAGTATTGAATGGCACTGAGCAGTCCACATTCAATACCTATAGAGATCCACATCACTCTCAGTAGTTATGTACACAACCTTCCCACAAAATGCAAAGAATAGAAAGTAAATCATTCAACGTAATGGAGAGTACAGTTCACTTTTGCCTAAAAGTGGTAAGTGCTAACATGATGTAAACCGTATTATTATACTCACCATATGATTTAGAGTGGTCTGCAACCAATTTTAAGAGTGTGCTACTGAAGCTCCAGATCTTAATTTCAGTCTCATCAGGCTCTCTACACAGTAGAACATTACTGTTTACAGAACTCATACAAGTCATTTGCTGTTCCACTCCAAATGGTACAAGGTCGTTTACTGAATTCAGCTTGCATTGGAGTATTGTGTGGCACTGAGCACTCCACATTCAATATCTATACAGTTCCACATCACTCTGAGTAGTTATGTACACAAACCTTTCACAAAATGCACTGATTACAGAGTGAAGCATTCAATACAAAGGAGTGTACAGTTCACTTTTGCCTGAAAGTGGTATGTGCTAACATGATGTAAACCTTATTATTATACTCAGCATATGATTTAGAGTAGTATACAACCAACTTTTTTGAGTGTGTTACCTAAGCTCCAGAAGATGCTTTCAGTAACATCACCTTCTCTACTCAGTGGAACATTAGCGTTTGCAGAAGTAAACCAAATCAATGGCTGTTCCACTCTAAATGGTACCAGGTAGGCTACTGAATTCAGCTTGCATTGGAGTATTGTATGCAACTGAGCACTCCACATTCAATATCAGTTCCTCATCACCCTGAGTACTTATGTACACAAACTTATCACTAAATGGATTGAATAGAAAGTAAAGCTTTGAATACAATGGAGTGTACAGTTCACTTTTGCCTGAAAGTGTTATGTGCAATTATTATACTCACCATATGAATTAGAGTAGTCTACAATCATTTTTATGAGTGTGCTACCAAATCTCCAGAAGTTTCTTTCAGTAACATCACCTTCTCTACTCAGTGGAACATTAGCGTTTGCAGAAGTAAACTAAATCAATGGCTGTTCCACTGTAAATGGTACCAGGTAGGTTACTCAGTTCAGCTTGCATTGGACTATTGCATGGCACTGGGCACATCACATTCAATATCTATACACTTCCACATCACACTGAGTGGTTATGTACACAAACCTTTCAAAAAATGCATTGAATACAGAGTAAAGCATTCAACACAATGGAGTGTGCAATTCACTTTTGCCTAAAAGTGGTATGTGCTAACATGATGTAAACATTATTCTACTCACCATATGATTTAGAGTAGTCTGTAAACAATATTAAGAGTGTGCTACCTGTGCTCCAAAAATTACTTTCAATAAAATCAGGTACTGCACACAGTAGAACATTACCGTTTACAGAACTGTACCAATTCATTGGTTGGTCCACTCCAAATTGGACCAGGGAGATTACTGAATTCAGTTTGAATTCGAGTATTCTATGGCACTAAGCACTCCACATTCAATATCAGTTCCACATCACCCTGAGTAGTTACGTACAAAAACTTATCAGAAAATGGATTGAATAGAAAGTAATGATTGAACAGAATGGAGAACACAGTTCACTTTTGCCTGAAAGGGGTATGTGCTAACATGTCGTAAACCTTATTATTATACTCACCATATGATTTTGAGAGGTGTGCAACTGAGTTTATGAATGTGCTACCTAAGCTCCAGAACTTACTTTAAGTAACTTCAGGTTCTCTACACAGTAGAACATTACCGTTTACAGGACTGAACCAAGTCATTGGCTCTTCCACTGTAAATGGTACTAGGTAGTTTACTGAATTCAGATTGCATTGGAGTGTTGTGTGGCACTGAGCACTCCACATTCAATATCTGTACAGTTCCACAACACCGTGAGTAGTTATGTGCACAAACCTATCAGAAAATGCATTGATTAGAAAGTAGAGCATTCAAAACAATGGAGTCTAGAGTTCACTTTTGCATAAAAGTTGGATGTGCTAACATGATTTAAACCTTATTATTATACTCAGCATATGATTTAGAGTAGACTTCCACCAATTTTATATTAGTGTGCTACCAAATCTCCAGAAGTTACTTTCAGTAACATTACCTTCACTAATCCCTGGAAAATTAGCGTTTGCAGAAGTCAACCAAATCAATGGCTGTTCCACTGTAAACAGTACCAGGTAGATTATGAGTTCAGCTTGCAGTGGACTATTGATTGGGACTGAGCACTCCATATTCAATACCTATAGAGATCCACATCACTCTCAGTACTTATGTACACAACCTTCTCACAAAATGCAATCATTAGAAAGTAAAGCATTCAACGTAATGTACAGTTCACTTTTGCCTAAATGTGGTATGTGCTAACATGATGTAAACCTTATTATTATACTCAGCATATGATTTAGAGTAGTCTGCAACCAATTTCAAGAGTGTGCTACCTAAGCTCCAAAAATTACTTTCAGTAACATCAGCTTCTCTACACAGTAGAACATTACCGTTGACACAACCCAAACATGTAATTGGCTCTTCCACTCCAAATGATACCAGGTAGGTTATTGAATTCAGCTTGCATTGCAGTATTGCATGGAGACGAGCACTCCACATTCAATATCTATACAGTTCTACTTCACTCTCTGTAGTTATGTACGCACCTTCAAAACATATGTATTGAATAGACTGAAAAGCATTCAGCACTATGGAGTGTACAGTTCACTTTTGCTTAAAAGTGGCATGTGCTAACATGAGGTAAACCTTATTCTTATACTCAGGATATGATTTAGAGTAGTCTACAACCAATTTTATGTGTGCTACCAACTCTCCAGAAGTTACTTTCAGTTACATCACCTTCTCTACTCAGTGGAACATTAGCGTTTGCAGAAGTAAACCAAATCAATGGCTGTTCCACTCTAAATGGTACCAGGTAGGCTACTGAATTCAGCTTGCATTGCAGTATTGCATGGAGACGAGCACTCCACATTCAATATCTATACAGTTCTACTTCACTCTCTGTAGTTATGTACGCAACCTTCTAAAAATATGAATTGAGTAGACAGTAAAGCATTCAGCACTATGGAGTGTACAGTTCACTTTTGCCTAAAAGTGGTATGTGCTAACATGATGTAAACCTTATTCTTATACTCAGCATATGATTTAGAGTAGACTACAACCAATTTTATGAGTGTGCTACCAACTGTCCAGAAGTTACTTTCAGTTACATCACCATCTCTACTCAGTGGAATATTAGCGTTTGCAGAAGTAAACCAAATCAATGGCTGTTCCACTGTAAATGGTACCAGGTAGGTTACTCAGTTCAGCTTGCATTGGAGTATTGAATGGCACTGAGCAGTCCTCATTTAATACCTATAGAGATCCACATCACCCTCAGTAGTTATGTACACAACCTTCTCACAAAATGCAATAAATAGAAAGTAAAGCATTCAACGTAATGGAGTGTACAGTTCACTTTTGCCTAAAAGTGGTATGTGCTAACATGATGGAAACCTTATTATTATACTCACCATATGATTTAGAGTGGTCTGCAAACAAATTTTAAGAGTGTGCTACTGAAGCTCCAGATCTTAATTTCAGTCTCATCAGGCTCTCTACACAGTAGAACATTACTGTTTACCGAACTCAAACAAGTCATTTGCTGTTCCACTCCAAATGGTACAAGGTCGTTTACTGAATTCAGCTTGCATTGGAGTATTGTGTGGCACTGAGCACTCCACATTCAATATCTATACAGTTCCACATCACACTGAGTAGTTATGTACACAAACCTTTCAAAAAATGCACTGATTACACAGTAAAGCATTCAATACAAAGGAGTGTACAGTTCACTTTTGCCTGAAAGTGGTGTGTGCTAACATGATGTAAACCTTATTATTATACTCAGCATATGATTTAGAGTAGTATACAACCAACTTTTTTGAGTGTGCTACCTAAGCTCCAGAAGATGCTTTCAGTAACATCACCTTCTCTACTCAGTGGAACATTAGCGTTTGCAGAAGTAAACCAAATCAAAGGCTGTTCCACTCTAAATGGTACCAGGTAGGCTACTGAATTCAGCTTGCATTGGAGTATTGTATGCAACTGAGCACTCCACATTCAATATCAGTTCCTGATCACCCTGAGTAGTTATGTACACAAACTTATCACAAAATGGATTGAATAGAAAGTAAAGCTTTGAATACAATGGAGTGTACAGTTCACTTTTGCCTGAAAGTGTTCTGTGCTGCTATGATATAAACCTTATTATTATACTCACCATATGAATTAGAGTAGTCTACAACCATTTTTATGAGTGTGCTACCAAATCTCCAGAAGTTTCTTTCAGTAACATCACCTTCTCTACTCAGTGGAACATTCGCGTTTGCAGAAGTAAACCAAACCAATGTCTGTTCCACTGTAAATGGTACCAGGTAGGTTACTGAGTTCAGCTTGCATTGGACTATTGCATGGCACTGGGCACATCACATTTAATATCTATACACTTCCACATCAAACTGAGTGGTTATGTACAAAAAACTTTCACAAAATGCATTGAATACAGAGTAAAGCATTCAACACAATGGAGTGTACAATTCACTTTTGCCTAAAAGTGATATGTGCTAACATGATGTAAACATTATTCTACTCACCATATGATTAAGAGTAGTTTGTAAACAATATTAAGAGTGTGCTACCTATGCTCCAAAAATTACTTTCAATAAAATCAGGTACTCCACACAGTAGAACATTACCGTTTACAGAACTGTACCAATTCATTGGTTGGTCCACTCCAAATTGGACCAGGGAGATTACTGAATTCAGTTTGAATTCGAGTATTCTATGGCACTAAGCACTCCACATTCAATATCAGTTCCACATCACCCTCAGTAGTTATGTACAAAAACTTATCAGAAAATGGATTGAATAGAAAGTAATGATTCAACAGAATGGAGTACACAGTTCACTTTTGCCTTAAAGGGGTATGTGCTAACATGATGTAAACCTTATTATTATACTAACCATATGATTTAGAGTAGTCTGCAACCAACTTTTTTGAGTGTGCTACCTAAGCTCCAGAAGATGCTTTCAGTAACATCACCTTCTCTACTCAGTGGAATTTAACTTTTGCAGAAGTAAACCAAATCAATGGCTGTTCCACTCTAAATGGTACCAGGTTGATTACTGAGTTCAGCTTGCAGTGGACTATTGATTGGCACTGAGCACTCCATATTCAATACCTATAGAGATCCACATCACTCTCAGTACTAATGTACACAACCTTCTCACAAAATGCAATGATTAGAAAGTAAAGCATTCAACGTAATGGAGTGTACAGTTCACTTTTGCCTAAAAGTGGTATGTGCTAACATGATGTAAACCTTATTATTGTACTCTGCATATGATTTAGAGAAGTCTGCAACCAATTTCAAGAGTGTGGTACCTAAGCTCCGAAAATTACTTTCAGTAACATCAGGTTCTCTACACAGTAGAACATTACCGTTGACACAACTCAAACATGTAATTGGCTGTTCCACTCCAAATGATACCAGGTAGGTTACTGATTTCAGCTTGCCTTGCAGTATTGCATGGAGACGACCACTCCACATTCAATATCTGTACAGTTCTACTTCACTCTCTGTAGTTATGTACGCAACCTTCTAAAAATATGTATTGAATAGACAGTAAAGAATTCAGCACTATGAAGTGTACAGTTCACTTTTGCCTAAAAGTGGTATGTGCTAACATGATGTAAACCTTATTATTATACTCACCATATAATTTAGATTGGTCTGCAACCAATTTGAAGAGTGTGCTACTGAAGCTCCAGATCTTAATTTCAGTCTCATCAGGCTCTCTACACAGTAGAACATTACTGTTTACCGAACTCAAACAAGTCATTTGCTGTTCCACTCCAAATGGTACAAGGTCGTTTACTGAATTCATCTTGCATTGGAGTATTGTGTGGCACTGAGCACTCCACATTCAATACCTATAGAGATCCACATCACTCTCAGTAGTTATGTACACAACCTTCTCACAAAATGCAATGAATAGAAAGTAAAGCATTCAACGTAATGGAGTGTACAGTTCACTTTTGCCTAAAAGTGGTATGTGCTAACATGATGTAAACCTTATTATTATACTCACCATATAATTTAGAGTGGTCTGCAACCAATTTTAAGTGTGTGCTACTGAAACTCCAGATCTTAATTTCAGTCTCATCAGGCTCTCTACACAGTAGAACATTACTGTTTACAGAACTCAGACAAGTCATTTGCTGTTCCACTACGAATGGTACAAGGTTGTTTACTGAATTCATCTTGCATCGGAGTATTGTGTGGCACTGAGCACTCCATATTCAATATCTATACAGTTCCACATCACACTGAGTAGTTCTGTACACAAACCTTTCACAAAATGCACTGATTACAGAGTAAAGCATTCAATACAAAGGAGTGTACAGTTCACTTTTGCCTGAAAGTGGTATGTGCTAACATGATGTAAACCTTATTATTATACTCAGCATATGATTTAGAGTAGTCAACAACCAACTTTTTTGAGTGTGCTACCTAAGCTCCAGAAGATGCTTTCAGTAACATCAACTTCTCTACTCAGTGAAACATTAGCGTTTGCAGAAGTAAACCAAATCAATGGCTGTTCCACTCTAAATGGTACCAGGTAGGCTACTGAATTCAGCTTGCATTGCAGTATTGCATGGAGACGAGCACTCCACATTCAATATCTATACAGTTCTACTTCACTCTCTGTAGTTATGTACGCATCCTTCTAAAAATATGTATTGAATAGACAGTAAAGCATTCAGCACTATGGAGTGTACAGTTCACTTTTGCCTGAAAGTGGTATGTGGTAACATGATGTAAACCTTATTATTATACTCACCAAATGATTTAGAGTGGTCTGCAACCAGTTTTTATGAGTGTGCTATCAAATCTCCAGAAGTTTCTTTCAGTAACATCACCTTCTCTACTCCGTTGAACATTCGCCTTTGCAGAAGTAAACCAAACCAATGTCTGTTCCACTGTAAATGGTACCAGGTAGGTTACTGAGTTCAGCTTGCCTTGCAGTATTGCATGGAGACGACCACTCCACATTCAATATCTGTACAGTTCTACTTCACTCTCTGTAGTTATGTACGCAACCTTCTAAAAATATGTATTGAATAGACAGTAAAGAATTCAGCACTATGAAGTGTACAGTTCACTTTTGCCTAAAAGTGGTATGTGCTAACATGATGTAAACCTTATTATTATACTCACCATATAATTTAGATTGGTCTGCAACCAATTTGAAGAGTGTGCTACTGAAGCTCCAGATCTTAATTTCAGTCTCATCAGGCTCTCTACACAGTAGAACATTACTGTTTACAGAACTCAAACAAGTCATTTGCTGTTCCACTCCAAATGGTACAAGGTCGTTTACTGAATTCATCTTGCATTGGAGTATTGTGTGGCACTGAGCACTCCACATTCAATACCTATAGAGATCCACATCACTCTCAGTAGTTATGTACACAACCTTCTCACAAAATGCAATGAATAGAAAGTAAAGCATTCAACGTAATGGAGTGTACAGTTCACTTTTGCCTAAAAGTGGTATGTGCTAACATGATGTAAACCTTATTATTATACTCACCATATAATTTAGAGTGGTCTGCAACCAATTTTAAGTGTGTGCTACTGAAGCTCCAGATCTTAATTTCAGTCTCATCAGGCTCTCTACACAGTAGAACATTACTGTTTACAGAACTCAGACAAGTCATTTGCTGTTCCACTACGAATGGTACAAGGTTGTTTACTGAATTCATCTTGCATCGGAGTATTCTGTGGCACTGAGCACTCCATATTCAATATCTATACAGTTCCACATCACACTGAGTAGTTCTGTACACAAACCTTTCACAAAATGCACTGATTACAGAGTAAAGCATTCAATACAAAGGAGTGTACAGTTCACTTTTGCCTGAAAGTGGTATGTGCTAACATGATGTAAACCTTATTATTATACTCAGCATATGATTTAGAGTAGTCAACAACCAACTTTTTTGAGTGTGCTACCTAAGCTCCAGAAGATGCTTTCAGTAACATCACCTTCTCTACTCAGTGGAACATTAGCGTTTGCAGAAGTAAACCAAATCAATGGCTGTTCCACTCTAAATGGTACCAGGTAGGCTACTGAATTCAGCTTGCATTGCAGTATTGCATGGAGACGAGCACTCCACATTCAATATCTATACAGTTCTACTTCACTCTCTGTAGTTATGTACGCATCCTTCTAAAAATATGTATTGAATAGACAGTAAAGCATTCAGCACTATGGAGTGTACAGTTCACTTTTGCCTGAAAGTGGTATGTGGTAACATGATGTAAACCTTATTATTATACTCACCAAATGATTTAGAGTGGTCTGCAACCAGTTTTTATGAGTGTGCTATCAAATCTCCAGAAGTTTCTTTCAGTAACATCACCTTCTCTACTCCGTTGAACATTCGCCTTTGCAGAAGTAAACCAAACCAATGTCTGTTCCACTGTAAATGGTACCAGGTAGGTTACTGAGTTCAGCTTGCATTAGACTATTGCATGGTACTGGGCACATCACATTCAATCTCTATACACTTCCACATCACATTGAGTCGTTATGTACACAAACCTTCCACAAAATGCACTGATTACAGAGTAAAGCATTCAACACAATGGAGTGTACAATTCACTTTTGCCTAAAAGTGGTATGTGCTAACATGATGTAAACATTATTCTACTCACCATATGATTTAGAGTAGTCTGTAAACAATATTAAGAGTGTGCTACCTATGCTCCAAAAATTACTTTCAATAAAATCAGGTATTCCACACAGTAGAACATTACCGTTTACAGAACTGTACCAATTCATTGGTTGGTCCACTCCAAATTGGACCAGGGAGATTACTGAATTCAGTTTGAATTCGAGTATTCTATGGCACTAAGCACTCCACATTCAATATCAGTTCCACATCACCCTGAGTAGTTATGTACAAAAACTTATCAGAAAATGGATTGAATAGAAAGTAATGATTGAACAGAATGGAGAACACAGTTCACTTTTGCCTGAAAGGGGTATATGCTAACATGATGTAAACATTATTCTTATACTCAGCATATAATTTAGAGTAGTCTACAACCAACTTTATGAGTGTGCTACCAACTGTCCAGAAGTTACTTTCAGTTACATCACCATCTCTACTCAGTGGAACATTACCGTTTGCAGAAGTAAACCAAATCAATGGCTGTTCCACTGTAAATGGTACCAGGTAGGTTACTCAGTTCAGCTTGCATTGGAGTATTGTGTGGCACTGAGCACTCCACATTCAATATCTATACAGTTCCACATCACACTGAGTAGTTATGTACACAAACTTATCACAAAATGGATTGAATAGAAAGTAAAGCTTTGAAAACAATGGAGTGTACAGTTCACTTTTGCCTGAAAGTGTTATGTGCTGCTATGATATAAACCTTATTATTATACTCACCATATGAAGTAGAGTAGTCTACAACCATTTTTATGAGTGTGCTACCAAATCTCCAGAAGTTTCTTTCAGTAACATCGCCTGCTCTACTCAGTGGAATATTCGCGTTTGCAGAAGTAATCCAAACCAATGTCTGTTCCACTGTAAATGGTACCAGGTAGGTTACTGAGTTCAGCTTACATTGGACAATTGCATGGCACTGGGCACATCACATTCAATATCTATACACTTCCACATCAAACGGAGTGGTTATGTACAAAAACCTTTCACAAAATGCATTGAATACAGAGTAAAGCATTCAAAGGAGTGTACAATTCACTTTTGCCCAAAAGTTGTATGTGCTAACATGATGTAAACATTATTCTACTCACCATATGATTTAGAGTAGTCTGTAAACAATATTAAGAGTGTGCTAACTATGCTCCAAAAATTACTTTCAATAAAATCAGGTACGCCACACAGTAGAACATTACCGTTTACAGAACTGTACCAATTCATTGGTTGGTCCACTCCAAATTGGACCAGGGAGATTACTGAATTCAGTTTGAATTCGAGTATTCTATGGCACTAAGCACTCCACATTCAATATCAGTTCCACATCATCCTGAGTAGTTATGTACAAAAACTTATCAGAAAATGGATTGAATAGAAAGTAATGATTGAACAGAATGGAGAACACAGTTCACTTTTGCCTGAAAGGGGTATGTGCTAACATGTTGTAAACCTTATTATTATACTCACCATATGATTTTGAGAGGTGTGCAACCGAGTTTATGAATGTGCTACCTAAGCTCCAGAACTTACTTTAAGTAACTTCAGGTTCTCTACACAGTAGAACATTACCGTTTACAGGACTCAACCAAGTCATTGGCTCTTCCACTCCAAATGGTACAAGGTCGTTTACTGAATTCATCTTGCATTGGAGTATTGTGTGGCACTGAGCACTCCACATTCAATACCTATAGAGATCCACATCACTCTCAGTAGTTATGTACACAACCTTCTCACAAAATGCAATGAATAGAAAGTAAAGCATTCAACGTAATGGAGTGTACAGTTCACTTTTGCCTAAAAGTGGTATGTGCTAACATGATGTAAACCTTATTATTATACTCACCATATAATTTAGAGTGGTCTGCAACCAATTTTAAGTGTGTGCTACTGAAACTCCAGATCTTAATTTCAGTCTCATCAGGCTCTCTACACAGTAGAACATTACTGTTTACAGAACTCAGACAAGTCATTTGCTGTTCCACTACGAATGGTACAAGGTTGTTTACTGAATTCATCTTGCATCGGAGTATTGTGTGGCACTGAGCACTCCATATTCAATATCTATACAGTTCCACATCACACTGAGTAGTTCTGTACACAAACCTTTCACAAAATGCACTGATTACAGAGTAAAGCATTCAATACAAAGGAGTGTACAGTTCACTTTTGCCTGAAAGTGGTATGTGCTAACATGATGTAAACCTTATTATTATACTCAGCATATGATTTAGAGTAGTCAACAACCAACTTTTTTGAGTGTGCTACCTAAGCTCCAGAAGATGCTTTCAGTAACATCAACTTCTCTACTCAGTGAAACATTAGCGTTTGCAGAAGTAAACCAAATCAATGGCTGTTCCACTCTAAATGGTACCAGGTAGGCTACTGAATTCAGCTTGCATTGCAGTATTGCATGGAGACGAGCACTCCACATTCAATATCTATACAGTTCTACTTCACTCTCTGTAGTTATGTACGCATCCTTCTAAAAATATGTATTGAATAGACAGTAAAGCATTCAGCACTATGGAGTGTACAGTTCACTTTTGCCTGAAAGTGGTATGTGGTAACATGATGTAAACCTTATTATTATACTCACCAAATGATTTAGAGTGGTCTGCAACCAGTTTTTATGAGTGTGCTATCAAATCTCCAGAAGTTTCTTTCAGTAACATCACCTTCTCTACTCCGTTGAACATTCGCCTTTGCAGAAGTAAACCAAACCAATGTCTGTTCCACTGTAAATGGTACCAGGTAGGTTACTGAGTTCAGCTTGCCTTGCAGTATTGCATGGAGACGACCACTCCACATTCAATATCTGTACAGTTCTACTTCACTCTCTGTAGTTATGTACGCAACCTTCTAAAAATATGTATTGAATAGACAGTAAAGAATTCAGCACTATGAAGTGTACAGTTCACTTTTGCCTAAAAGTGGTATGTGCTAACATGATGTAAACCTTATTATTATACTCACCATATAATTTAGATTGGTCTGCAACCAATTTGAAGAGTGTGCTACTGAAGCTCCAGATCTTAATTTCAGTCTCATCAGGCTCTCTACACAGTAGAACATTACTGTTTACAGAACTCAAACAAGTCATTTGCTGTTCCACTCCAAATGGTACAAGGTCGTTTACTGAATTCATCTTGCATTGGAGTATTGTGTGGCACTGAGCACTCCACATTCAATACCTATAGAGATCCACATCACTCTCAGTAGTTATGTACACAACCTTCTCACAAAATGCAATGAATAGAAAGTAAAGCATTCAACGTAATGGAGTGTACAGTTCACTTTTGCCTAAAAGTGGTATGTGCTAACATGATGTAAACCTTATTATTATACTCACCATATAATTTAGAGTGGTCTGCAACCAATTTTAAGTGTGTGCTACTGAAGCTCCAGATCTTAATTTCAGTCTCATCAGGCTCTCTACACAGTAGAACATTACTGTTTACAGAACTCAGACAAGTCATTTGCTGTTCCACTACGAATGGTACAAGGTTGTTTACTGAATTCATCTTGCATCGGAGTATTCTGTGGCACTGAGCACTCCATATTCAATATCTATACAGTTCCACATCACACTGAGTAGTTCTGTACACAAACCTTTCACAAAATGCACTGATTACAGAGTAAAGCATTCAATACAAAGGAGTGTACAGTTCACTTTTGCCTGAAAGTGGTATGTGCTAACATGATGTAAACCTTATTATTATACTCAGCATATGATTTAGAGTAGTCAACAACCAACTTTTTTGAGTGTGCTACCTAAGCTCCAGAAGATGCTTTCAGTAACATCACCTTCTCTACTCAGTGGAACATTAGCGTTTGCAGAAGTAAACCAAATCAATGGCTGTTCCACTCTAAATGGTACCAGGTAGGCTACTGAATTCAGCTTGCATTGCAGTATTGCATGGAGACGAGCACTCCACATTCAATATCTATACAGTTCTACTTCACTCTCTGTAGTTATGTACGCATCCTTCTAAAAATATGTATTGAATAGACAGTAAAGCATTCAGCACTATGGAGTGTACAGTTCACTTTTGCCTGAAAGTGGTATGTGGTAACATGATGTAAACCTTATTATTATACTCACCAAATGATTTAGAGTGGTCTGCAACCAGTTTTTATGAGTGTGCTATCAAATCTCCAGAAGTTTCTTTCAGTAACATCACCTTCTCTACTCCGTTGAACATTCGCCTTTGCAGAAGTAAACCAAACCAATGTCTGTTCCACTGTAAATGGTACCAGGTAGGTTACTGAGTTCAGCTTGCATTAGACTATTGCATGGTACTGGGCACATCACATTCAATCTCTATACACTTCCACATCACATTGAGTCGTTATGTACACAAACCTTCCACAAAATGCACTGATTACAGAGTAAAGCATTCAACACAATGGAGTGTACAATTCACTTTTGCCTAAAAGTGGTATGTGCTAACATGATGTAAACATTATTCTACTCACCATATGATTTAGAGTAGTCTGTAAACAATATTAAGAGTGTGCTACCTATGCTCCAAAAATTACTTTCAATAAAATCAGGTATTCCACACAGTAGAACATTACCGTTTACAGAACTGTACCAATTCATTGGTTGGTCCACTCCAAATTGGACCAGGGAGATTACTGAATTCAGTTTGAATTCGAGTATTCTATGGCACTAAGCACTCCACATTCAATATCAGTTCCACATCACCCTGAGTAGTTATGTACAAAAACTTATCAGAAAATGGATTGAATAGAAAGTAATGATTGAACAGAATGGAGAACACAGTTCACTTTTGCCTGAAAGGGGTATATGCTAACATGATGTAAACATTATTCTTATACTCAGCATATAATTTAGAGTAGTCTACAACCAACTTTATGAGTGTGCTACCAACTGTCCAGAAGTTACTTTCAGTTACATCACCATCTCTACTCAGTGGAACATTACCGTTTGCAGAAGTAAACCAAATCAATGGCTGTTCCACTGTAAATGGTACCAGGTAGGTTACTCAGTTCAGCTTGCATTGGAGTATTGTGTGGCACTGAGCACTCCACATTCAATATCTATACAGTTCCACATCACACTGAGTAGTTATGTACACAAACTTATCACAAAATGGATTGAATAGAAAGTAAAGCTTTGAAAACAATGGAGTGTACAGTTCACTTTTGCCTGAAAGTGTTATGTGCTGCTATGATATAAACCTTATTATTATACTCACCATATGAAGTAGAGTAGTCTACAACCATTTTTATGAGTGTGCTACCAAATCTCCAGAAGTTTCTTTCAGTAACATCGCCTGCTCTACTCAGTGGAATATTCGCGTTTGCAGAAGTAATCCAAACCAATGTCTGTTCCACTGTAAATGGTACCAGGTAGGTTACTGAGTTCAGCTTACATTGGACAATTGCATGGCACTGGGCACATCACATTCAATATCTATACACTTCCACATCAAACGGAGTGGTTATGTACAAAAACCTTTCACAAAATGCATTGAATACAGAGTAAAGCATTCAAAGGAGTGTACAATTCACTTTTGCCCAAAAGTTGTATGTGCTAACATGATGTAAACATTATTCTACTCACCATATGATTTAGAGTAGTCTGTAAACAATATTAAGAGTGTGCTAACTATGCTCCAAAAATTACTTTCAATAAAATCAGGTACGCCACACAGTAGAACATTACCGTTTACAGAACTGTACCAATTCATTGGTTGGTCCACTCCAAATTGGACCAGGGAGATTACTGAATTCAGTTTGAATTCGAGTATTCTATGGCACTAAGCACTCCACATTCAATATCAGTTCCACATCATCCTGAGTAGTTATGTACAAAAACTTATCAGAAAATGGATTGAATAGAAAGTAATGATTGAACAGAATGGAGAACACAGTTCACTTTTGCCTGAAAGGGGTATGTGCTAACATGTTGTAAACCTTATTATTATACTCACCATATGATTTTGAGAGGTGTGCAACCGAGTTTATGAATGTGCTACCTAAGCTCCAGAACTTACTTTAAGTAACTTCAGGTTCTCTACACAGTAGAACATTACCGTTTACAGGACTCAACCAAGTCATTGGCTCTTCCACTCCAAATGGTACTAGGTAGTTTACTGAATTCAGATTGCATTGGAGTATTGTGTGGCACTGAGCACTCCACATTCAATCTCTGTACATTTCTACAACACCGTGAGTAGTTATGTGCACAAACCTATCACAAAATACATTGATTAGAAAGTAGAGCATTCAAAACAAAGGAGTCTAGAGTTCACTTTTGCCTAAAAGTTGGATGTGCTAACATGATTTAAACCTTATTATTATACTCAGCATATGATTTAGAGTAGTCTACAAGCATCTTTTTTGAGTGTGCTAACTAAGCTCCAGAAGATCCTTTCAGTAACATCACCTTCTCTACTCAGTGGAACTTTAGCGTTTGCAGAAGTAAACCAAATCAATGGCTGTTCCACTCTAAATGGTACCAGGTAGGCTACTGAATTCAGCTTGCATTGCAGTATTGCATCGAGACGAGCACTCCACATTCAATATCTATACAGTTCTACTTCACTCTCTGTAGTTATGTACGCAACCTTCTAAAAATATGTATTGAATAGACTGTAAAGCATTCAGCACTGTGGAGTGTACAGTTCACTTTTGCTTAAAAGTGGTATGTGCTAACATGATGTAAACATTATTCTCATACTCAGCATATGATTTAGAGTAGTCTACAACCAATTTTATGAGTGTGCTACCAACTGTCCAGAAGTTACTTTCAGTTACATCACCATCTCTACTCAGTAGAACATTAGCGTTTGCAGAAGTAAACCAAATCAATGGCTTTTCCACGGTAAATGGTATCAGGTAGGTTGCTCAGTTCAGCTTCCATTGGAGTATTGAATGGCACTGAGCAGTCCACATTTAATACCTATAGAGATCCACATCACTCTCAGTAGTTATATACACAACCTTCTCACAAAATGCAATGAATAGAAAGTAAAGCATTCAACGTAATGGAGTGTACAGTTCACTTTTGCATAAAAGTGGTATGTGCTAACATGATGTAAACCTTACTATTATACTCACCATATGATTTAGAGTGGTCTGCAACCAATTTTAAGAGTGTGCTACTGAAGCTCCAGATCTTAATTTCAGTCTCATCAGGCTCTCTACACAGTAGAACATTACTGTTTTCAGAACTCAAACAAGTCATTTGCTGTTCCACTCCAAATGGTACAAGGTTGTTTACTGAATTCAGCTTGCATTGGAGTATTGTGTGGCACTGAGCACTCCACATTCAATATCTATACAGTTCCACATCACACTGAGTAGTTATGTACACAAACCTTTCACAAAATGGACTGATTCCACACTAAAGCATTCAATACAAAGGAGTCTACAGTTCACTTTTGCCTGAAAGTGGTATGTGCTAACATCATGTAAACCTTATTATTCTACTCAGCATATGATTTAGAGAAGTCTACAACCAACTTTTTTGAGTGTGCTACCTAAGCTCCAGAAGATGCTTTCAGTAACATCACCATCTCTACTCAGTGGAAAATTAGTGTTTGCAGAAGTAAACCAAATGAATGGCTGTTCCACTCCAAATGATACCAGGTAGGTTACTCAGTTCAGCTTGCATTGGAGTATTGAATGGCACTGAGCAGTCCACATTGAATACCTATAGAGATTCACATCACTCTCAGTAGTTATGCACACAACCTTCTCACAAAATGCAATGAATAGAAAGTAAAGCATTTAACGTAATATAGTATACAGTTCACTTTTGCCTAAAAGTGGTCTGTGCTAATATGATGTAAACCTTATTATTATACTCACCATATGAATTAGAGTGGTCTGCAACCAATTTTAAGAGTGTGCTACCTAAGCTCCAAAAATTACTTTCAGTAACATCAGCTTCTCTACACAGTAGAACATTACCGTTGACACAACTCAAACATGTAATTGGCGGTTCCACTCCAAATGATACCAGGTAGGCTACTGAATTCAGCTTGCATTGCAGTATTGCATGGAGACGAGCACACCACTTTCAATATCTATACAGATCTACTTCACTCTCTGTAGTTATGTACGCAACCTTCTAAAAATATGTATTGAATAGTCAGTAAAGCATTCAGCACTATGGAGTGTACAGTTCACTTTTGCCTAAAAGTGGTATGTGCTAACATGATGTAAACCTTATTATTATACTCACCATATGATTTAGAGTGGTCTGCAACCAATTTTAAGAGTGTGCTACCTAAGCTCCAAATATTACTTTCAGTAACATCAGGATCTCTACACAGTAGAACATTACCGTTGACAGAACTCAACCATGTAATTGGCTGTTCCACTCCAAATAATACCAGGTAGGTTTCTCAGATCAGCTTGCATTGGAGTATTGAATGGCACTGAGCAGTCCACATTGAATACCTATAGAGATCCACATCACTCTCAGTAGTTATGTACACAACCTTCTCACAAAATGCAATGAATAGAAAGTAAAGCATTCAACGTAATGGAGTGTACAGTTCACTTTTGCCTAATAATGGTATGTGCTAACATGATGTAAACCTTATTATTATACTCACCATGCGATTTAGAGTGATCTTCAACCAATTTTAAGAGTGTGCTACTGAAGCTGCAGATCTTAATTTCAGTCTGATGAGGATCTCTACACAGTAGAACATTACTGTGTACAGTACTCAAACAGGTCATTTGCTGTTCCACTCCAAATGGTACAAGGTCGTTTACTGAATTCAGCTTGCATTGGTGTATTGTGTGGCACTGAGCACTCCACATTCAATATCTATACAGTTCCACATCACACTGAGTTGTTATGTACACAATCCTTTCAAAAAATGCATGATTACAGAGTAAAGCATTCAATACAATGGAGTGTACAGTTCAGTTTTGCCTGAAAGTGGTATGTGCTAACATGATGTAAACCTTATTATTATACTCACCATATGATTTAGAGTGGTCTGCAACCAATTCTAAGAGTGTGCTACCTAAGCTCCAGATCTTAATTTCAGTCTGATCAGGCTCTCTACACAGTAGAACATTACTGTTTACAGTACCCAAACAACTCATTTGCTGTTCCACTCCAAATGGTACAAGGTCGTTTACTGAATTCAGCTTGCATTGGAGTATTGTGTGGCACAGAGCACTCCACATTCAATATCTATACAGTTCCACATCACACTGAGTTGTTATGTACACAATCCTTTCAAAAAATGCATGATTACAGAGTAAAGCATTCAATACAATGGAGTGTACAGTTCACTTTTGCCTGAAAGTGGTATGTGCTAACATGATGTAAACCTTATTATTATACTCAGCATCTGATTTAGAGTAGTCTGCAACCAATTTTATGAGTGTGCTACCAACTCTCCAGAAGTTACTTTCAGTTACATCACCTTCTCTACTCAGTGGAATATTAGCGTTTGCAGAAGTAAACCAAATCAATGGCTGTTCCACTGTAATTGGTAGCAGGTAGGTTACTCAGTTCAGCTTGCATTGGAGTTTTGCATGGACCTGAGCACTCCACATTCAATATCTATACAGTTCTATTTCACTGTCTGTAGTTATGTACACAACCTTCTAAAAAAATGTACTGAATAGACAGTAAACCATTCAGCACTATGGAGTGTACAGTTCACTTTTGCCTAAAAGTGGTATGTGCTAACATGATGTAAACCTTATTATTATACTCAGCATATGATTTAGAGTAGTCTGCAACCAATTTTAAGAGTGTGCTACCTAAGCTCCAAAAATTACTTTCAGTAACATCAGGTTCTCTATATAGTAGAACGTTACCGTTGACAGAACTCAACCATGTAATTGGCTGTTCCACTCCAAATAATACCAGGTAGGTTACTCAGTTCAGCTTGCATTGGAGTATTGAATGGCACTGAGCTGTCCACATTTAATACCTATGGAGATCCACATCACTCTCTGTAGTAATGTACACAACCTTCTCACAAAATGCAATGAATAGAAAGTAAAGCATTCAACGTAATGGAGTGTACAGTTCACTTTTGCCTAAAAGTGGTATGTGCTAACATGATGTAAACCTTATTATTATACTCACCATATGATTTAGAGTGGTCTGCAACCAATTTTAAGAGTGTGCTACCTAACCTCCAAATATTACTTTCAGTAACATTAGGATCTCTACACAGTAGAACGTTACCGTTGACAGAACTCAACCATGTAATTGGCTGTTCCACTCCAAATAATACCAGGTAGGTTTCTCAGATCAGCTTGCATTGGAGTATTGAATGGCACTGAGCAGTCCACATTGAATACCTATAGAGATCCACATCACTCTTAGTAGTTATGTACACAACCTTCTCACAAAATGCAATGAATAGAAAGTAAAGCATTCAACGTAATGGAGTGTACAGTTCACTTTTGCCTAAAAGTGGTATGTGCTATCATGATGTATACCTTATTATTATACAAACGATATGATTTAGAGTGGTCTTCAACCAATTTTAAGAGTGTGCTACTGAAGCTGCAGATCTTAATTTCAGTCTGATCAGGATCTCTACACAGTAGAACATTACTGTGTACAGTACTCAAACAGGTCATTTGCTGTTCCACTCCAAATGGTACAAGGTCGTTTACTGAATTCAGCTTGCATTGGTGTATTGTGTGGCACTGAGCACTCCACATTCAATATCTATACAGTTCCACATCACACTGAGTTGTTATGTACACAATCCTTTCAAAAAATGCATGATTACAGAGTAAAGCATTCAATACAATGGAGTGTACAGTTCACTTTTGCCTGAAAGTGGTATGTGCTAACATGATGTAAACCTTATTATTATACTCAGCATCTGATTTAGAGTAGTCTGCAACCAATTTTATGAGTGTGCTACCAACTCTCCAGAAGTTACTTTCAGTTACATCACCTTCTCTACTCAGTGGAATATTAGCGTTTGCAGAAGTAAACCAAATCAATGGCTGTTCCACTGTAATTGGTAGCAGGTAGGTTACTCAGTTCAGCTTGCATTGGAGTATTGCATGGACCTGAGCACTCCACATTCAATATCTATACAGTTCTATTTCACTGTCTGTAGTTATGTACACAACCTTCTAAAAAAATGTACTGAATAGACAGTAAAGCATTCAGCACTATGGAGTGTACAGTTCACTTTTGCCTAAAAGTGGTATGTGCTAACATGATGTAAACCTTATTATTATACTCAGCATATGATTTAGAGTAGTCTGAAACCAATCTTAAGAGTGTGCTACCTAAGCTCCAGAAGATGCTTTCAGTAACATCACCTTCTCTACTCAGTGGAACTTTAGCGTTTGCAGAGGTAAACCAAATCAATGGCTGTTCCACTCTGAATGGTACCAGGTAGGCTGCTGAATTCAGCTTGCATTGCAGTATTGCATCGAGACGAGCACTGCACATTCAATATCTATACAGTTGTACTTCACTCTCTGTAGTTATGTATGCAACCTTCTAAAAATATGTATTGAATAGACAGTAAAGCATTCAGCACTATGGAGTGTACTGTTCACTTTTGCCTAAAAGTGGTATGTGCTAACATGATGTAAACATTATTCTTATACTCAGCATATGATTTAGAGTAGTCTACAACCAATTTTATGAGTGTGCTACTAACTGTCCAGAAGTTACTTTCAGTTACATCACCTACTCTACTCAGTGGAACATTAGCGTTTGCAGAGGTATACCAAATCAATGGCTGTTCCACTCTAAATGGTGCCAGGTCGTCTACTGAATTCAGCTTGCATTGGAGTGTTGTATGGCACTGAGCACTCCACATTCAATATCAGTTCCTCTTAACCCTGAGTAGTTATGTATACAAACTTATCACAAAATGCATTGAATAGAAAGTAAAGCATTGAAAACAATGGAGTGTCCAGTTCACTTTTGCCTAAAAGTGGTATGTGCTAACATGATGTAAACCTTATTGTTATACTCACCATGTGATTTAGAGTGGTCTGCAACCAATTTTAAGAGTGCGCCACTGAAGCTCCAGATCTTAATTTCAGTCTGATCAGGCTCTCTACACAGTAGAACATTACTGTTTACAGTTCTCAAACAAGTCATTTGCTGTTCCACTCCAAATGGTACAAGGTCGTTTACTGAATTCAGCTTGCATTGGAGTATTGTGTGGCACTGAGCACTCCTCATTCGATATCTATACAGTTCCACATCACACTGAGTAGTTATGTACACAAACCTTTCACAAAATGCATTGAATACAGATTAAAGCATTCAACACAATGGAGTGTACAGTTCACTTTTGCCTAAAAGTGGTATGTGCTAACATGATGTAAACCCTATCATTATACTCACCATATGATTTAGAGTGGTCTGCAACCAATTTTAAGAGTGTGCTACCTAAGGTCCAAATATTACTTTCAGTAACATCCGGTTCTCTACACAGTAGAACATTACCGTTGACAGAACTCAACCATTTAATTGGCTGTTCCACTCCAAATGATACCAGGTAGATTACTGAATTCAGCTTGCATTGCAGCATTGCATGGACCTGAGCACTCCACATTAAATATCTATACAGTTCTAATTCACTGTCTGTTGTTAAGTACAGATCCTTCTAAAAAAATGTATTGAATAGACAGTAAAGCATTCAGCACTATGGATTGTACAGTTCACTTTTGCCTAAAAGTGGTATGTGCTAACATGATGTTGACCTTATTATTATACTCAGCATTTGATTTAGAGAAGTCTGCAACCAATTATATGTGTCTGCTTCCAACTCTCCAGAAGTTACTTTCAGTCACATCACCTTCTCTACTCAGTGGAAACTTAGCGTTTGCAGAAGTAAACCAAATCAATGGCTGTTCCACTGTAAATGGTAGCAGGTAGGTTACTCAGTTCAGCTTGCATTGGAGTATTCCATGGCACTGAGCAGACCACATTCAATATCTATGCAGTTCCACATCACACTGAGTAGTTATGTACACAAACTTATCACAAAATGGATTGAATAGAAAGTAAAGCATTGAATACAATGGAGTGTACAGTTCACTTTTGCCTAAAAGTGTTATGTGCACTATGATATAAACCTTATTATTATACTCACCATATGAATTAGAGTAGTCTGCAACCATTTTGATGAGTGTGCTACCAAATCTCCAGAAGTTACTTTCAGTAACATCACCTACTCTACTCAGTGGAACATTCGCATTTGCAGAAGTAAACCAAACCAATGGCTGTTGCACTGTAAATGGTACCAGGTAGGTTATTGAGTTCAGCTTGCTTTGGACAATTGCATGGCACTGGGCACATCACATTCAATATCTATACAGTTCCACATCACCCTGAGTAGTTATGTACACAAACCTTTCACAAAATGCATTGAATACTGAGTAAAGCATTCAACACAAAGGAGTGTACAGTTCACTTTTGCCTAAAAGTGGTATGTGCTAACATGATGTAAACCTTATTATTATACTCACCATGCGATTTAGAGTGGTCTTCAACCAATTTTAAGAGTGTGCTACTGAAGCTGCAGATCTTAATTTCAGTCAGATCAGGATCTCTACACAGTAGAACATTACTTTTTACAGTACTCAAACAAGTCATTTGCTGTTCCACTCCAAATGGTACAAGGTCGTTTACTGAATTCAGCTTGCATTGGAGTATTGTGTGGCACCGAGCACTCCACATTCAATATCGATACAGTTCCACATCACACTGAGTAGTTATGTACACAAACCTTTCAAAAAATGCACTGATTACAGAGTAAAGCATTCAGTACAATGGAGTGTACAGTTTACTTTTGCCTGAAAGTGGTATGTGCTAACATGATGTAAACCTTATTATTATACTCAGCATATGATTTAGAGTAGTCTGCAACCAATTTTATGAGTGTGCTACCAACTCTCCAGAAGTTACTTTCAGTATCATCACCTTCTCTACTCAGTGGAACATTCGCGTTTGCAGTAGGAAACCAAACCAATAGCTGTTGCACTATAAATGGTACCAGGTAGGTAACTCAGTTCAGCTTGCATTGGAGTATTGAATGGCACTGAGCTGTCCACATTTAATACCTATGGAGATCCACATCACTCTCAGTAGTAATGTACACAACCTTCTCACAAAATGCAATGAATAGAAAGTAAAGCATTCAACGTAATGGAGTGTACAGTTCACTTTTGCCTAAAAGTGGTATGTGCTAACATGATGTAAACCTTATTATTATACTCACCATATGATTTAGAGTGGTCTGCAACCAATTTTAAGAGTGTGCTACCTAACCTCCAAATATTACTTTCAGTAACATTAGGATCTCTACACAGTAGAACGGTACCGTTGACAGAACTCAACCATGTAATTGGCTGTTCCACTCCAAATAATACCAGGTAGGTTTCTCAGATCAGCTTGCATTGGAGTATTGAATGGCACTGAGCAGTCCACATTCAATACCTATAGAGATCCACATCACTCTCAGTAGTTATGTACACAACCTTCTCACAAAATGCAATGAATAGAAAGTAAAGCATTCAACGTAATGGAGTGTACAGTTCACTTTTGCCTAATAGAGGTATGTGCTAACATGATGTAAACCTTATTATTATACTCACCATGCGATTTAGAGTGGTCTTCAACCAATTTTAAGAGTGTGCTACTGAAGCTGCAGATCTTAATTTCAGTCTGATCAGGATCTCTACACAGTAGAACATTACTGTGTACAGTACTCAAACAGGTCATTTGCTGTTCCACTCCAAATGGTACAAGGTCGTTTACTGAATTCAGCTTGCATTGGTGTATTGTGTGGCACTGAGCACTCCACATTCAATATCTATACAGTTCCACATCACACTGAGTTGTTATGTGCACAATCCTTTCAAAAAATGCATGATTACAGAGTAAAGCATTCAATACAATGGAGTGTACAGTTCACTTTTGCCTGAAAGTGGTATGTGCTAACATGATGTAAACCTTATTATTATACTCAGCATCTGATTTAGAGTAGTCTGCAACCAATTTCATGAGTGTGCTACCAACTCTCCAGAAGTTACTTTCAGTTACATCACCTTCTCTACTCAGTGGAATATTAGCGTTTGCAGAAGTAAACCAAATCAATGGCTGTTCCACTGTAATTGGTAGCAGGTAGGTTACTCAGTTCAGCTTGCATTGGAGTATTGCATGGACCTGAGCACTCCACATTCAATATCTATACAGTTCTATTTCACTGTCTGTAGTTATGTACACAACCTTCTAAAAAAATGTACTGAATAGACAGTAAAGCATTCAGCACTATGGAGTGTACAGTTCACTTTTGCCTAAAAGTGGTATGTGCTAACATGATGTAAACCTTATTATTATACTCAGCATATGATTTAGAGTAGTCTGAAACCAATCTTAAGAGTGTGCTACCTAAGCTCCAAAAATTACTTTCAGTAACATCAGGTTCTCTATATAGTGGAACGTTACCGTTGACAGAACTCAACCATGTAATTGGCTGTTCCACTCCAAATAATACCAGGTAGGTTACTCAGTTCAGCTTGAATTGGAATATTGAATGGCACTGAGCAGTCCACATTTAATACCTATGGAGATCCACATCACTCTCAGTAGTTATGTACACAACCTTCTCACAAAATGCAATGAATCGAAAGTAAAGCATTCAACCTAATGGAGTGTACAGTTCACTTTTGCCTAAAAGTGGTATGTGTTAACATGATGTAAACCTTATTATTATACTCACCATATGATTTAGAGTGGTCTGCAACCAATTTTAAGAGTGTGCTACTGAAGCTCCAGATATTAATTTCAGTCTCATCAGGCCCTCTACACAGTAGAACATTACTGTTTACAGAACTCAAACAAGTCATTTGCTGTTCCACTCCAAATGGTACAAGGTCGTTTACTGAATTCAGCTTGCATTGGAGTATTGCATGGACCTGAGCACTCCACATTCAATATCTATACAGTTCCACATCACACTGAGTAGTTATGTGCACAAACCTTTCACAAAATGCACTGATTCCACACTAAAGCATTCAATACAAAGGAGTCTACAGTTCACTTTTGCCTGAAAGTGGTATGTGCTAACATGATGTAAACATTATTCTTATACTCAGCATATGATTTAGAGTAGTCTACAACCAATTTTATGAGTGTGCTACTAACTGTCCAGAAGTTACTTTCAGTTACATCACCTACTCTACTCAGTGGAACATTAGCGTTTGCAGAGGTAAACCAAATCAATGGCTGTTCCACTCTAAATGGTGCCAGGTCGTCTACTGAATTCAGCTTGCATTGGAGTGTTGTATGGCACTGAGCACTCCACATTCAATATCAGTTCCTCTTCACCCTGAGTAGTTATGTATACAAACTTATCACAAAATGCATTGAATAGAAAGTAAAGCATTGAAAACAATGGAGTGTCCAGTTCACTTTTGCCTAAAAGTGTTATGTGCTACTATGATATAAACCTTATTATAATACTCACCATATGAATAAGAGTAGTCTGCAACCATTTTTATGAGTGTGCTACCAAATCTCCAGAAGTTACTTTCAGTAACATCACCTTCTAGAAGTGGAACATTCGCGTCTGCAGAAGAAAACCAAACCAATGGCTGTTGCACTGTAAATGGTACCAGGTAGGTTACTGAGTTCAGCTTGCAATTGAGTATTGTATGGCACTGGGCACATCACATTCAAAATCTATACACTTCCACATCACACTGAGTGGTTATGTACACAACCTCACAAAATGCAATGAATAGAAAGTAAAGCATTCAACGTAATGTAGTGTACAGTTCACTTTTGCCTAAAAGTGGTATGTGCTAACATGATGTAAACCTTATTGTTATACTCACCATGTGATTTAGAGTGGTCTGCAACCAATTTTAAGAGTGCGCCACTGAAGCTCCAGATCTTAATTTCAGTCTGATCAGGCTCTCTACACAGTAGAACATTACTGTTTACAGTTCTCAAACAAGTCATTTGCTGTTCCACTCCAAATGGTACAAGGTCGTTTACTGAATTCAGCTTGCATTGGAGTATTGTGTGGCACTGAGCACTCCTCATTCGATATCTATACAGTTCCACATCACACTGAGTAGTTATGTACACAAACCTTTCACAAAATGCATTGAATACAGATTAAAGCATTCAACACAAAGGAGTGTACAGTTCACTTTTGCCTAAAAGTGGTATGTGCTAACATGATGTAAACCCTATCATTATACTCACCATATGATTTAGAGTGGTCTGCAACCAATTTTAAGAGTGTGCTACCTAAGGTCCAAATATTACTTTCAGTAACATCCGGTTCTCTACACAGTAGAACATTACCGTTGACAGAACTCAACCATTTAATTGGCTGTTCCACTCCAAATGATACCAGGTAGATTACTGAATTCAGCTTGCATTGCAGCATTGTATGGACCTGAGCACTCCACATTAAATATCTATACAGTTCTAATTCACTGTCTGTTGTTAAGTACAGATCCTTCTAAAAAAATGTATTGAATAGACAGTAAAGCATTCAGCACTATGGATTGTACAGTTCACTTTTGCCTAAAAGTGGTATGTGCTAACATGATGTAGACCTTATTATTATACTCAGCATTTGATTTAGAGAAGATTGCAACCAATTATATGTGTCTGCTTCCAACTCTCCAGAAGTTACTTTCAGTCACATCACCTTCTCTACTCAGTGGAAACTTAGCGTTTGCAGAAGTAAACCAAATCAATGGCTGTTCCACTGTAAATGGTAGCAGGTAGGTTACTCAGTTCAGCTTGCATTGGAGTATTCCATGGCACTGAGCAGACCACATTCAATATCTATGCAGTTCCACATCACACTGAGTAGTTATGTACACAAACTTATCACAAAATGGATTGAATAGAAAGTAAAGCATTGAATACAATGGAGTGTACAGTTCACTTTTGCCTAATAGTGGTATGTGCTAACATGATGTAAACCTTATTATTATACTCACCATGCGATTTAGAGTGGTCTTCAACCAATTTTAAGAGTGTGCTACTGAAGCTGCAGATCTTAATTTCAGTCTGATCAGGATCTCTACTCAGTAGAACATTACTGTGTACAGTACTCAAACAGGTGATTTGCTGTTCCACTCCAAATGGTACAAGGTCGTTTACTGAATTCACCTTGCATTGGAGTATTGTGTGGCACCGAGCACTCCACATTCAATATCGATACAGTTCCACATCACACTGAGTAGTTCTGTACACAAACCTTTCAAAAAATGCACTGATTACAGAGTAAAGCATTCAGTACAATGGAGTGTACAGTTTACTTTTGCCTGAATGTGGTATGTGCTAACATGATGTAAATCTTATTATTATACTCAGCATATGATTTAGAGTAGTCTGCAACCAATTTTATGAGTGTGCTACCAACTCTCCAGAAGTTACTTTCAGTAACATCACCTTCTCTACTCAGTGGAACATTCGCGTTTGCAGAAGGAAACCAAACCAATAGCTGTTGCACTGTAAATGGTACCAGGTAGGTAACTCAGTTCAGCTTGCATTGGAGTATTGAATGGCACTGAGCAGTCCACATTCAATACCTATAGAGATCCACATCACTCTCAGTAGTTATGTACACAACCTTCTCACAAAATGCAATGAATAGAGTGTAAAGCATTCAACGTAATGGAGTGTACAGTTCACTTTTGCCTAAAAGTGGTATGTGCTAACTTGATGTAAACCTTATTATTATACTCACCATATGATTTAGAGTGGTCTGCAACCAATTTTAAGAGTGTGCTACCTAAGGTCCAAATATTACTTTCAGTAACATCAGGATCTCTACACAGTAGAACATTACTGTTTACAGTACTCAAACAAGTCATTTGCTGTTCCACTCCAAATGGTACAAGGTCGTTTACTGAATTCAGCTTGCATTGGAGTATTGTGTGGTACTGAGCACTCCATATTCAATATCTATACAGATCCACATCTCACTGAGTAGTTATGTACACAAACCTTTCACAAAATGCATGATTACAGAGTAAAGCATTCAATACAATGGAGTGTACAGTTCACTTTTGCCTGAACGTGGTATGTGCTAACATGATGTAAACCTTATTATTTTACTCAGCATATGATTTAGAGTAGTCTGCAACCAATTTTATGAGTGTGCTACCAACTCTCCAGAAGTTACTTTCAGTTACATCACCTTCTCTACTCAGTGGAATATTAGCATTTGCAGAAGTAAACCAAATGAATGGCTGTTCCACTGTAATTGGTAGCAGGTAGGGTACTCAGTTCAGCTTGCATTGGAGTATTGCATGGACCTGAGCACTCCACATTCAATATCTATACAGTTCTACTTCACTGTCTGTAGTTATGTACACAACCTTCTAAAAAAAATGTACTGAATAGACAGTAAAATATTCAGCACTATGGAGTGTACAGTTCACTTTTGCCTAAAAGTGGTATGTGCTAACATGATGTAAACCTTATTATTATACTCAGCATATGATTTAGAGTAGTCTGCAACCAATTTTAAGAGTGTGCTACCTAAGCTCCAAGAATTACTTTCAGTAACATGAGGTTCTCTATACAGTAGAACGTTACCGTTGACAGAACTCAACCATGTAATTGGCTGTTCCACTCCAATTAATACCAGGTAGGTTACTCAGTTCAGCTTGCATTGGAGTATTGAATGGCACTGAGCAGTCCACATTTAATACCTATGGAGATCCACATCACTCTCAGTAGTTATGTACACAACCTTCTCACAAAATGCAATGAATAGAAAGTAAAGCATTCAACGTAATGGAGTGTACAGTTCACTTTTGCCTAAAAGTGGTATGTGTTAACATGATGTAAACCTTATTATTATACTCACCATATGATTTAGAGTGGTCTGCAACCAATTTTAAGAGTGTGCTACTGAAGCTCCAGATATTAATTTCAGTCTCATCAGGCCCTCTACACAGTAGAACATTACTGTTTACAGAACTCAAACAAGTCATTTGCTGTTCCACTCCAAATGGTACAAGGTCGTTTACTGAATTCAGCTTGCATTGGAGTATTGCATGGACCTGAGCACTCCACATTCAATATCTATACAGTTCCACATCACACTGAGTAGTTATGTGCACAAACCTTTCACAAAATGCACTGATTCCACACTAAAGCATTCAATACAAAGGAGTCTACAGTTCACTTTTGCCTGAAAGTGGTATGTGCTAACATGATGTAAACATTATTCTTATACTCAGCATATGATTTAGAGTAGTCTACAACCAATTTTATGAGTGTGCTACTAACTGTCCAGAAGTTACTTTCAGTTACATCACCTACTCTACTCAGTGGAACATTAGCGTTTGCAGAGGTAAACCAAATCAATGGCTGTTCCACTCTAAATGGTGCCAGGTCGTCTACTGAATTCAGCTTGCATTGGAGTGTTGTATGGCACTGAGCACTCCACATTCAATATCAGTTCCTCTTCACCCTGAGTAGTTATGTATACAAACTTATCACAAAATGCATTGAATAGAAAGTAAAGCATTGAAAACAATGGAGTGTCCAGTTCACTTTTGCCTAAAAGTGTTATGTGCTACTATGATATAAACCTTATTATAATACTCACCATATGAATAAGAGTAGTCTGCAACCATTTTTATGAGTGTGCTACCAAATCTCCAGAAGTTACTTTCAGTAACATCACCTTCTAGAAGTGGAACATTCGCGTCTGCAGAAGAAAACCAAACCAATGGCTGTTGCACTGTAAATGGTACCAGGTAGGTTACTGAGTTCAGCTTGCAATTGAGTATTGTATGGCACTGGGCACATCACATTCAAAATCTATACACTTCCACATCACACTGAGTGGTTATGTACACAACCTCACAAAATGCAATGAATAGAAAGTAAAGCATTCAACGTAATGTAGTGTACAGTTCACTTTTGCCTAAAAGTGGTATGTGCTAACATGATGTAAACCTTATTGTTATACTCACCATGTGATTTAGAGTGGTCTGCAACCAATTTTAAGAGTGCGCCACTGAAGCTCCAGATCTTAATTTCAGTCTGATCAGGCTCTCTACACAGTAGAACATTACTGTTTACAGTTCTCAAACAAGTCATTTGCTGTTCCACTCCAAATGGTACAAGGTCGTTTACTGAATTCAGCTTGCATTGGAGTATTGTGTGGCACTGAGCACTCCTCATTCGATATCTATACAGTTCCACATCACACTGAGTAGTTATGTACACAAACCTTTCACAAAATGCATTGAATACAGATTAAAGCATTCAACACAAAGGAGTGTACAGTTCACTTTTGCCTAAAAGTGGTATGTGCTAACATGATGTAAACCCTATCATTATACTCACCATATGATTTAGAGTGGTCTGCAACCAATTTTAAGAGTGTGCTACCTAAGGTCCAAATATTACTTTCAGTAACATCCGGTTCTCTACACAGTAGAACATTACCGTTGACAGAACTCAACCATTTAATTGGCTGTTCCACTCCAAATGATACCAGGTAGATTACTGAATTCAGCTTGCATTGCAGCATTGCATGGACCTGAGCACTCCACATTAAATATCTATACAGTTCTAATTCACTGTCTGTTGTTAAGTACAGATCCTTCTAAAAAAATGTATTGAATAGACAGTAAAGCATTCAGCACTATGGATTGTACAGTTCACTTTTGCCTAAAAGTGGTATGTGCTAACATGATGTAGACCTTATTATTATACTCAGCATTTGATTTAGAGAAGTCTGCAACCAATTATATGTGTCTGCTTCCAACTCTCCAGAAGTTACTTTCAGTCACATCACCTTCTCTACTCAGTGGAAACTTAGCGTTTGCAGAAGTAAACCAAATCAATGGCTGTTCCACTGTAAATGGTAGCAGGTAGGTTACTCAGTTCAGCTTGCATTGGAGTATTCCATGGCACTGAGCAGACCACATTCAATATCTATGCAGTTCCACATCACACTGAGTAGTTATGTACACAAACTTATCACAAAATGGATTGAATAGAAAGTAAAGCATTGAATACAATGGAGTGTACAGTTCACTTTTGCCTAATAGTGGTATGTGCTAACATGATGTAAACCTTATTATTATACTCACCATGCGATTTAGAGTGGTCTTCAACCAATTTTAAGAGTGTGCTACTGAAGCTGCAGATCTTAATTTCAGTCTGATCAGGATCTCTACTCAGTAGAACATTACTGTGTACAGTACTCAAACAGGTGATTTGCTGTTCCACTCCAAATGGTACAAGGTCGTTTACTGAATTCACCTTGCATTGGAGTATTGTGTGGCACCGAGCACTCCACATTCAATATCGATACAGTTCCACATCACACTGAGTAGTTCTGTACACAAACCTTTCAAAAAATGCACTGATTACAGAGTAAAGCATTCAGTACAATGGAGTGTACAGTTTACTTTTGCCTGAATGTGGTATGTGCTAACATGATGTAAACCTTATTATTATTCTCAGCATATGATTTAGAGTAGTCTGCAACCAATTTTATGAGTGTGCTACCAACTCTCCAGAAGTTACTTTCAGTAACATCACCTTCTCTACTCAGTGGAACATTCGCGTTTGCAGAAGGAAACCAAACCAATAGCTGTTGCACTGTAAATGGTACCAGGTAGGTAACTCAGTTCAGCTTGCATTGGAGTATTGAATGGCACTGAGCAGTCCACATTCAATACCTATAGAGATCCACATCACTCTCAGTAGTTATGTACACAACCTTCTCACAAAATGCAATGAATAGAGAGTAAAGCATTCAACGTAATGGAGTGTACAGTTCACTTTTGCCTAAAAGTGGTATGTGCTAACTTGATGTAAACCTTATTATTATACTCACCATATGATTTAGAGTGGTCTGCAACCAATTTTAAGAGTGTGCTACCTAAGGTCCAAATATTACTTTCAGTAACATCAGGATCTCTACACAGTAGAACATTACTGTTTACAGTACTCAAACAAGTCATTTGCTGTTCCACTCCAAATGGTACAAGGTCGTTTACTGAATTCAGCTTGCATTGGAGTATTGTGTGGTACTGAGCACTCCATATTCAATATCTATACAGATCCACATCTCACTGAGTAGTTATGTACACAAACCTTTCACAAAATGCATGATTACAGAGTAAAGCATTCAATACAATGGAGTGTACAGTTCACTTTTGCCTGAACGTGGTATGTGCTAACATGATGTAAACCTTATTATTTTACTCAGCATATGATTTAGAGTAGTCTGCAACCAATTTTATGAGTGTGCTACCAACTCTCCAGAAGTTACTTTCAGTTACATCACCTTCTCTACTCAGTGGAATATTAGCATTTGCAGAAGTAAACCAAATGAATGGCTGTTCCACTGTAATTGGTAGCAGGTAGGGTACTCAGTTCAGCTTGCATTGGAGTATTGCATGGACCTGAGCACTCCACATTCAATATCTATACAGTTCTACTTCACTGTCTGTAGTTATATACACAACCTTCTAAAAAAAATGTACTGAATAGACAGTAAAATATTCAGCACTATGGAGTGTACAGTTCACTTTTGCCTAAAAGTGGTATGTGCTAACATGATGTAAACCTTATTATTATACTCAGCATATGATTTAGAGTAGTCTGCAACCAATTTTAAGAGTGTGCTACCTAAGCTCCAAGAATTACTTTCAGTAACATGAGGTTCTCTATACAGTAGAACGTTACCGTTGACAGAACTCAACCATGTAATTGGCTGTTCCACTCCAATTAATACCAGGTAGGTTACTCAGTTCAGCTTGCATTGGAGTATTGAATGGCACTGAGCAGTCCACATTTAATACCTATAGAGATCCACATCACTCTCAGTAGTTATGTACACAACCTTCTCACAAAATGCAATGAATAGAAAGTAAAGCATTCAACGTAATGGAGTGTACAGTTCACTTTTGCCTAAAAGTGGTATGTTCTAACATGATGTAAACCTTATTATTATACTCACCATGTGATTTAGAGTGGTCTGCCACCAATGTTAAGAGTGTGCTACTGAAGCTCCTGATTTTAATTTCAGTCTGATCAGGGTCTATACACAGTAGAACATTACTGTTTACAGTACTCAAACAAGTCATTTGCTGTTCCACACCAAATGGTACAAGGTCGTGTACTGAATTCAGCTTGCATTGGAGTATTGTGTGGCACTGAGCACTCCACATTGAATATCTATACAGTTCCACATCACACTGAGTAGTTATGTACACAAAACTTTCACAAAATGCACTGATTACAGAGTAAAGCATTCAATACAATGGAGTGTACAGTTCACTTTTCCCTAAAAGTGGTATGTGCTAACACGATGAAAACCTTATTATTATACTCAGCATATGATTTAGAGTAGTCTGCAACCAATTTTATGAGCGTGCTACCAACTCTCCAGAAGTTACTTTCAGTAACATCACCTTCTCTACTCAGTGGAACATTCGCTTTTGCAGAAGGAAACCAAACCAATAGCTGTTGCACTGTAAATGGTACCAGGTAGGTAACTCAGTTCAGCTTGCATTGGAGTATTGAATGGCACTGAGCCGTCCACATTCAATACCTATAGAGATCCACATCACTCTCAGTAGTTATGTACACAACCTTCTCACAAAATGCAATGAATAGAAAGTAAAGCATTCAACGTAATGGAGTGTACAGTTCACATTTGCCTAAAAGTGGTATGTGCTAACATGATGTAAACCTTATTATTATACTCAGCATATGATTTAGAGTAGTCTGCAACCAATTTTATGAGTGTGCTACCAACTCTCCAGAAGTTACTTTCATTAACATCACCTTCTCTACTCAGTGGAACATTCACGTTTGCTGAAGGAAACCAAACCAATAGCTGTTGCACTGTAAATGGTACCAGGTAGGTAACTCAGTTCAGCTTGCATTGGAGTATTGAATGGCACTGAGCAGTCCACATTCAATACCTATAGAGATCCACATCACTCTCAGTAGTTATGTACACAACCTTCTCACAAAATGCAATGAATAGAAAGGAAAGCATTCAACGTAATGGAGTGTACAGTTCACTTTTGCCTAAAAGTGGTATGTTCTAACATGATGTAAGCCTTATTATTATACTCACCATATGATTTAGAGTGGTCTGCAACCAATTTTAAGAGTGTGCTACCTAAGGTCCAAATATTACTTTCAGTAACATCAGGATCTCTACACAGTAGAACATTACTGTTTACAGTACTCAAACAAGTCATTTGCTGTTCCACTCCAAATGGTACAAGGTCGTTTACTGAATTCAGCTTGCATTGGAGTATTGTGTGGTACTGAGCACTCCATATTCAATATCTATACAGATCCACATCTCACTGAGTAGTTATGTACACAAACCTTTCACAAAATGCATGATTACAGAGTAAAGCATTCAATACAATGGAGTGTACAGTTCACTTTTGCCTGAACGTGGTATGTGCTAACATGATGTAAACCTTATTATTTTACTCAGCATATGATTTAGAGTAGTCTGCAACCAATTTTATGAGTGTGCTACCAACTCTCCAGAAGTTACTTTCAGTTACATCACCTTCTCTACTCAGTGGAATATTAGCATTTGCAGAAGTAAACCAAATGAATGGCTGTTCCACTGTAATTGGTAGCAGGTAGGGTACTCAGTTCAGCTTGCATTGGAGTATTGCATGGACCTGAGCACTCCACATTCAATATCTATACAGTTCTACTTCACTGTCTGTAGTTATGTACACAACCTTCTAAAAAAAATGTACTGAATAGACAGTAAAATATTCAGCACTATGGAGTGTACAGTTCACTTTTGCCTAAAAGTGGTATGTGCTAACATGATGTAAACCTTATTATTATACTCAGCATATGATTTAGAGTAGTCTGCAACCAATTTTAAGAGTGTGCTACCTAAGCTCCAAGAATTACTTTCAGTAACATGAGGTTCTCTATACAGTAGAACGTTACCGTTGACAGAACTCAACCATGTAATTGGCTGTTCCACTCCAATTAATACCAGGTAGGTTACTCAGTTCAGCTTGCATTGGAGTATTGAATGGCACTGAGCAGTCCACATTTAATACCTATAGAGATCCACATCACTCTCAGTAGTTATGTACACAACCTTCTCACAAAATGCAATGAATAGAAAGTAAAGCATTCAACGTAATGGAGTGTACAGTTCACTTTTGCCTAAAAGTGGTATGTTCTAACATGATGTAAACCTTATTATTATACTCACCATGTGATTTAGAGTGGTCTGCCACCAATGTTAAGAGTGTGCTACTGAAGCTCCTGATTTTAATTTCAGTCTGATCAGGGTCTATACACAGTAGAACATTACTGTTTACAGTACTCAAACAAGTCATTTGCTGTTCCACACCAAATGGTACAAGGTCGTGTACTGAATTCAGCTTGCATTGGAGTATTGTGTGGCACTGAGCACTCCACATTGAATATCTATACAGTTCCACATCACACTGAGTAGTTATGTACACAAAACTTTCACAAAATGCACTGATTACAGAGTAAAGCATTCAATACAATGGAGTGTACAGTTCACTTTTCCCTAAAAGTGGTATGTGCTAACACGATGAAAACCTTATTATTATACTCAGCATATGATTTAGAGTAGTCTGCAACCAATTTTATGAGCGTGCTACCAACTCTCCAGAAGTTACTTTCAGTAACATCACCTTCTCTACTCAGTGGAACATTCGCTTTTGCAGAAGGAAACCAAACCAATAGCTGTTGCACTGTAAATGGTACCAGGTAGGTAACTCAGTTCAGCTTGCATTGGAGTATTGAATGGCACTGAGCCGTCCACATTCAATACCTATAGAGATCCACATCACTCTCAGTAGTTATGTACACAACCTTCTCACAAAATGCAATGAATAGAAAGTAAAGCATTCAACGTAATGGAGTGTACAGTTCACATTTGCCTAAAAGTGGTATGTGCTAACATGATGTAAACCTTATTATTATACTCAGCATATGATTTAGAGTAGTCTGCAACCAATTTTATGAGTGTGCTACCAACTCTCCAGAAGTTACTTTCATTAACATCACCTTCTCTACTCAGTGGAACATTCACGTTTGCTGAAGGAAACCAAACCAATAGCTGTTGCACTGTAAATGGTACCAGGTAGGTAACTCAGTTCAGCTTGCATTGGAGTATTGAATGGCACTGAGCAGTCCACATTCAATACCTATAGAGATCCACATCACTCTCAGTAGTTATGTACACAACCTTCTCACAAAATGCAATGAATAGAAAGGAAAGCATTCAACGTAATGGAGTGTACAGTTCACTTTTGCCTAAAAGTGGTATGTTCTAACATGATGTAAGCCTTATTATTATACTCACCATGTGATTTAGAGTGGTCTGCCACCAATGTTAAGAGTGTGCTACTGAAGCTCCTGATCTTAATTTCAGTCTGATCAGGGTCTATACACAGTAGAACATTACTGTTTACAGTACTCAAACAAGTCATTTGCTGTTCCACACCAAATGGTACAAGGTCGTTTACTGAATTCAGCTTGCATTGGAGTATTGTGTGGCACTGAGCACTCCACATTCAATATCTATACAGTTCCACATCACACAGAGTAGTTCTGTACACAAACCTTTCAAAAAATGCACTGATTACAGAGTAAAGCATTCAGTACAATGGAGTGTACAGTTTACTTTTGCCTGAAAGTGGTATGTGCTAACATGATGTAAACCTTATTATTATACTCAGCATATGAATTAGAGTAGTCTGCAAACAATTTTATGAGTGTGCTACCAACTCTCCAGAAGTTACTTTCAGTAACATCACCTTCTCTACTCAGTGGAACATTCGCGTTTGCAGAAGTAAACCAAATGAATGGCTGTTCCACTGTAATTGGTAGCAGGTAGGGTACTCAGTTCAGCTTGCATTGGAGTATTGCATGGACCTGAGCACTCCACATTCAATATCTGTACAGTTCTACTTCACTGTCTGTAGTTATGTACACAACCTTCTAAAAAAAATGTACTGAATAGACAGTAAAATATTCAGCACTATGGAGTGTACAGTTCACTTTTGCCTAAAAGTGGTATGTGCTAACATGATGTAAACCTTATTATTATACTCAGCATATGATTTAGAGTAGTCTGCAACCAATTTTAAGAGTGTGCTACCTAAGCTCCAAAAATTACTTTCAGTAACATGAGGTTCTCTATACAGTAGAACGTTACCGTTGACAGAACTCAACCATGTAATTGGCTGTTCCACTCCAATTAATACCAGGTAGGTTACTCAGTTCAGCTTGCATTGGAGTATTGAATGGCACTGAGCAGTCCACATTCAATACCTATAGAGATCCACATCACTCTCAGTAGTTATGTACACAACCTTCTCACAAAATGCAATGAATAGAAAGTAAAGCATTCAACGTAATGGAGTGTACAGTTCACTTTTGCCTAAAAGTGGTATGTTCTAACATGATGTAAACCTTATTATTATACTCACCATGTGATTTAGAGTGGTCTGCCACCAATGTTAAGAGTGTGCTACTGAAGCTCCTGATCTTAATTTCAGTCTGATCAGGGTCTATACACAGTAGAACATTACTGTTTACAGTACTCAAACAAGTCATTTGCTGTTCCACACCAAATGGTACAAGGTCGTGTACTGAATTCAGCTTGCATTGGTGTATTGTGTGGCACTGAGCACTCCACATTGAATATCTATACAGTTCCACATCACACTGAGTAGTTATGTACACAAAACTTTCACAAAATGCACTGATTACAGAGTAAAGCATTCAATACAATGGAGTGTACAGTTCACTTTTGCCTAAAAGTGGTATGTGCTAACATGATGTAAACCTTATTATTATACTCAGCATATGATTTAGAGTAGTCTGCAACCAATTTTAAGAGTGTGCTACCTAAGCTCCAAGAATTACTTTCAGTAACATGAGGTTCTCTATACAGTAGAACGTTACCGTTGACAGAACTCAACCATGTAATTGGCTGTTCCACTCCAATTAATACCAGGTAGGTTACTCAGTTCAGCTTGCATTGGAGTATTGAATGGCACTGAGCAGTCCACATTTAATACCTATAGAGATCCACATCACTCTCAGTAGTTATGTACACAACCTTCTCACAAAATGCAATGAATAGAAAGTAAAGCATTCAACGTAATGGAGTGTACAGTTCACTTTTGCCTAAAAGTGGTATGTTCTAACATGATGTAAACCTTATTATTATACTCACCATGTGATTTAGAGTGGTCTGCCACCAATGTTAAGAGTGTGCTACTGAAGCTCCTGATTTTAATTTCAGTCTGATCAGGGTCTATACACAGTAGAACATTACTGTTTACAGTACTCAAACAAGTCATTTGCTGTTCCACACCAAATGGTACAAGGTCGTGTACTGAATTCAGCTTGCATTGGAGTATTGTGTGGCACTGAGCACTCCACATTGAATATCTATACAGTTCCACATCACACTGAGTAGTTATGTACACAAAACTTTCACAAAATGCACTGATTACAGAGTAAAGCATTCAATACAATGGAGTGTACAGTTCACTTTTCCCTAAAAGTGGTATGTGCTAACACGATGAAAACCTTATTATTATACTCAGCATATGATTTAGAGTAGTCTGCAACCAATTTTATGAGCGTGCTACCAACTCTCCAGAAGTTACTTTCAGTAACATCACCTTCTCTACTCAGTGGAACATTCGCTTTTGCAGAAGGAAACCAAACCAATAGCTGTTGCACTGTAAATGGTACCAGGTAGGTAACTCAGTTCAGCTTGCATTGGAGTATTGAATGGCACTGAGCCGTCCACATTCAATACCTATAGAGATCCACATCACTCTCAGTAGTTATGTACACAACCTTCTCACAAAATGCAATGAATAGAAAGTAAAGCATTCAACGTAATGGAGTGTACAGTTCACATTTGCCTAAAAGTGGTATGTGCTAACATGATGTAAACCTTATTATTATACTCAGCATATGATTTAGAGTAGTCTGCAACCAATTTTATGAGTGTGCTACCAACTCTCCAGAAGTTACTTTCATTAACATCACCTTCTCTACTCAGTGGAACATTCACGTTTGCTGAAGGAAACCAAACCAATAGCTGTTGCACTGTAAATGGTACCAGGTAGGTAACTCAGTTCAGCTTGCATTGGAGTATTGAATGGCACTGAGCAGTCCACATTCAATACCTATAGAGATCCACATCACTCTCAGTAGTTATGTACACAACCTTCTCACAAAATGCAATGAATAGAAAGGAAAGCATTCAACGTAATGGAGTGTACAGTTCACTTTTGCCTAAAAGTGGTATGTTCTAACATGATGTAAGCCTTATTATTATACTCACCATGTGATTTAGAGTGGTCTGCCACCAATGTTAAGAGTGTGCTACTGAAGCTCCTGATCTTAATTTCAGTCTGATCAGGGTCTATACACAGTAGAACATTACTGTTTACAGTACTCAAACAAGTCATTTGCTGTTCCACACCAAATGGTACAAGGTCGTTTACTGAATTCAGCTTGCATTGGAGTATTGTGTGGCACTGAGCACTCCACATTCAATATCTATACAGTTCCACATCACACAGAGTAGTTCTGTACACAAACCTTTCAAAAAATGCACTGATTACAGAGTAAAGCATTCAGTACAATGGAGTGTACAGTTTACTTTTGCCTGAAAGTGGTATGTGCTAACATGATGTAAACCTTATTATTATACTCAGCATATGAATTAGAGTAGTCTGCAAACAATTTTATGAGTGTGCTACCAACTCTCCAGAAGTTACTTTCAGTAACATCACCTTCTCTACTCAGTGGAACATTCGCGTTTGCAGAAGTAAACCAAATGAATGGCTGTTCCACTGTAATTGGTAGCAGGTAGGGTACTCAGTTCAGCTTGCATTGGAGTATTGCATGGACCTGAGCACTCCACATTCAATATCTGTACAGTTCTACTTCACTGTCTGTAGTTATGTACACAACCTTCTAAAAAAAATGTACTGAATAGACAGTAAAATATTCAGCACTATGGAGTGTACAGTTCACTTTTGCCTAAAAGTGGTATGTGCTAACATGATGTAAACCTTATTATTATACTCAGCATATGATTTAGAGTAGTCTGCAACCAATTTTAAGAGTGTGCTACCTAAGCTCCAAAAATTACTTTCAGTAACATGAGGTTCTCTATACAGTAGAACGTTACCGTTGACAGAACTCAACCATGTAATTGGCTGTTCCACTCCAATTAATACCAGGTAGGTTACTCAGTTCAGCTTGCATTGGAGTATTGAATGGCACTGAGCAGTCCACATTCAATACCTATAGAGATCCACATCACTCTCAGTAGTTATGTACACAACCTTCTCACAAAATGCAATGAATAGAAAGTAAAGCATTCAACGTAATGGAGTGTACAGTTCACTTTTGCCTAAAAGTGGTATGTTCTAACATGATGTAAACCTTATTATTATACTCACCATGTGATTTAGAGTGGTCTGCCACCAATGTTAAGAGTGTGCTACTGAAGCTCCTGATCTTAATTTCAGTCTGATCAGGGTCTATACACAGTAGAACATTACTGTTTACAGTACTCAAACAAGTCATTTGCTGTTCCACACCAAATGGTACAAGGTCGTGTACTGAATTCAGCTTGCATTGGTGTATTGTGTGGCACTGAGCACTCCACATTGAATATCTATACAGTTCCACATCACACTGAGTAGTTATGTACACAAAACTTTCACAAAATGCACTGATTACAGAGTAAAGCATTCAATACAATGGAGTGTACAGTTCACTTTTGCCTAAAAGTGGTATGTGCTAACACGATGAAAACCTTATTATTATACTCAGCATATGATTTAGAGTAGTCTGCAACCAATTTTATGAGCGTGCTACCAACTCTCCAGAAGTTACTTTCAGTAACATCACCTTCTCTACTCAGTGGAACATTCGCTTTTGCAGAAGGAAACCAAACCAATAGCTGTTGCACTGTAAATGGTACCAGGTAGGTAACTCAGTTCAGCTTGCATTGGAGTATTGAATGGCACTGAGCCGTCCACATTCAATACCTATAGAGATCCACATCACTCTCAGTAGTTATGTACACAACCTTCTCACAAAATGCAATGAATAGAAAGTAAAGCATTCAACGTAATGGAGTGTACAGTTCACATTTGCCTAAAAGTGGTATGTGCTAACATGATGTAAACCTTATTATTATACTCAGCATATGATTTAGAGTAGTCTGCAACCAATTTTATGAGTGTGCTACCAACTCTCCAGAAGTTACTTTCATTAACATCACCTTCTCTACTCAGTGGAACATTCGCGTTTGCTGAAGGAAACCAAACCAATAGCTGTTGCACTGTAAATGGTACCAGGTAGGTAACTCAGTTCAGCTTGCATTGGAGTATTGAATGGCACTGAGCAGTCCACATTCAATACCTATAGAGATCCACATCACTCTCAGTAGTTATGTACACAACCTTCTCACAAAATGCAATGAATAGAAAGGAAAGCATTCAACGTAATGGAGTGTACAGTTCACTTTTGCCTAAAAGTGGTATGTTCTAACATGATGTAAGCCTTATTATTATACTCACCATGTGATTTAGAGTGGTCTGCCACCAATGTTAAGAGTGTGCTACTGAAGCTCCTGATCTTAATTTCAGTCTGATCAGGGTCTATACACAGTAGAACATTACTGTTTACAGTACTCAAACAAGTCATTTGCTGTTCCACACCAAATGGTACAAGGTCGTTTACTGAATTCAGCTTGCATTGGAGTATTGTGTGGCACTGAGCACTCCACATTCAATATCTATACAGTTCCACATCACACAGAGTAGTTCTGTACACAAACCTTTCAAAAAATGCACTGATTACAGAGTAAAGCATTCAGTACAATGGAGTGTACAGTTTACTTTTGCCTGAAAGTGGTATGTGCTAACATGATGTAAACCTTATTATTATACTCAGCATATGAATTAGAGTAGTCTGCAAACAATTTTATGAGTGTGCTACCAACTCTCCAGAAGTTACTTTCAGTAACATCACCTTCTCTACTCAGTGGAACATTCGCGTTTGCAGAAGGAAACCAAACCAATAGCTGTTGCACTGTAAATGGTACCAGGTAGGTAACTCAGTTCAGCTTGCATTGGAGTATTGAATGGCACTGAGCAGTCCACATTCAATACCTATAGAGATCCACATCACTCTCAGTAGTTATGTACACAACCTTCTCACAAAATGCAATGAATAGAAAGGAAAGCATTCAACGTAATGCAGTGTACAGTTCACTTTTGCCTAAAAGTGGTATGTGCTAACATGATGTAAACCTTATTATTATACTCACCATATGATTTAGAGTGGTCTGCAACCAATTCTAAGAGTGTGCTACCTAAGCTCCAAATATTACTTTCAGTAACATCAGGATCTCTACACAGTAGAACATTACTGTTTACAGTACCCAAACAACTCATTTGCTGTTCCACTCCAAATGGTACAAGGTCGTTTACTGAATTCAGCTTGCATTGGAGTATTGTGTGGCACTGAGCACTCCACATTCAATATCTATACAGTTCCACATCACACTGAGTACTTATGTACACAATCCTTTCAAAAAATGCATGATTACAGAGTAAAGCATTCAATACAATGGAGTGTACAGTTCACTTTTGCCTGAAAGTGGTATGTGCTAACACGATGTAAACCTTATTATTATACTCAGCATATGATTTAGAGTAGTCTGCAACCAATTTTATGAGTGTGCTACCAACTCTCCAGAAGTTACTTTCAGTAACATCACCTTCTCTACTCAGTGGAACATTCGCGTTTGCAGAAGGAAACCAAACCAATAGCTGTTGCACTGTAAATGGTACCAGGTAGGTAACTCAGTTCAGCTTGCATTGGAGTATTGAATGGCACTGAGCAGTCCACATTCAATACCTATAGAGATCCACATCACTCTCAGTAGTTATGTACACAACCTTCTCACAAAATGCAATGAATAGAAAGTAAAGCATTCAACGCAAAGGAGTGTACAGTTCACTTTTGCCTAAAAGTGGTATGTTCTAACATGATGTAAAACTTATTATTATACTCACCATATGATTTAGAGTGGTCTGCAACCAATTTTAAGAGTGTGCTACCTAAGGTCCAAGTATTACTTTCAATAACATCAGGATCTCTACACAGTAGAACATTACTGTTTACAGTACTCAAACAAGTCATTTGCTGTTCCACTCCAAATGGTACAAGGTCGTTTACTGAATTCAGCTTCCATTGGAGTATTGTGTGGTACTGAGCACCCCGCATTCAATATCTATACAGATCCACATCTCACTGAGTAGTTATGTACACAAACCTGTCACAAAATGCATGATAACAGAGTAAAGCATTCAATACAATGGAGTGTACAGTTCACTTTTGCCTAAAAGTGGTATGTGCAAACATGATGTAAACCTTATTATTATACTCACCATGTGATTTAGAGTGGTCTGCAACCAATTTTAAGAGTGTGCTACTGAAGCTCCAGATCTTAATTTCAGTCTGATCAGGCTCTATACACAGTAGAACATTACTGTTTACAGTACTCAAACAAGTCATTTGCTGTTCCACTCCAAATGGTACAGAGTCGTTTACTGAATTCAGCTTGCATTGGAGAATTGTGTGGCACTGAGCACTCCACATTCAATATCTATACAGTTCCACATCACACTGAGTAGTTATGTACACAAACCTTTTTAAAAATGCACTGATTACAGAGTAAAGCATTCAATACAAAGGAGTGTACAGTTCACATTTGCCCGAAAGTGGTATGTGCTAACATGATGTAAACCGTATTATTATACTCACCATATAAATTAGAGTCGTCTGCATCGATTTTTATGAGTGTGCTACTAAATCTCCAGAAGTTACTTTCAGTTACATCACCTTCTCTACTCAGTGGAACATTAGCGTTTGCAGAAGTAAACCAAATCAATGGCTGTTGCATTGTAAATGGTACCAGGTAGGTTACTGAGTTCAGCTTGCATTGGACTATTGCATGGCACTGGGCACATCACATTCAATATCTATACGGTTCCACATCACCCTGAGTAGTTATGTACACAAACCTTTCACAAAATGCATTGAATACAGAGTAAAGCATTCAACACAATGGAGTGTACAGTTCACTTTTGCCTGAAAGTGGTATGTGCTAACATGATATAAACCTTATTATTATACTCAGCATATGATTTAGAGTAGTCTGCAACCAATTTTAAGAGTGTGCTACCTAAGCTCCAAAAATTACTTTCAGTAATATCAGGTTCTCTACACAGTAGAACATTACTGTTTACAGAACTCAACCAACTCATTGGCTGTTCCATTCCAAATGCTACTGGGTAGTTTACTGAATTCAGCTTGCATTGGAGTATTCCATGGCCCTGAGCACCCACATTCAATATCTATACAGTTCCACATCACTCTCAGTAGTTATGTACACAACCTTCTCAAAAAATGCATAGAATAGAATGTAAAGCATTCAACACAATGGAGTGTACAGTTCACTTTTGCCTAAAAGTGGTATGTGCTAACATGATGTAAACCTTATTATTATACACACCATGTGATTTAGAGTGGTCTGCAACCAATATTAAGAGTGTGCTACTGAAGCTCCAGATCTTAATTTCAGTCTGATCAGGCTCTCTACACAGTAGAACATTACTGTTTACATTACTCAAACAAGTCATTTGCTGTTCCACTCCAAATGGTACAAGGTCGTTTACTGAATTCAGCTTGCATTGGAGTATTGTGTGGCACTGAGCACTCCACATTCAATATCTATACAGTTCCACATCACCCTGAGTAGTTATGTGCACAAACTTATCACAAAATGGATTGAATAGAAAGTAAAGCATTCAATACAATGGAGTGTACAGTTCACTTTTGCCTAAAAGTGTTATGTGCTACAATGATATAAACATTATTATTATACTCACCATGTGAATTAGAGTGGTCTGCAACCATTTTTATGAGTGTGATACCAAATCTCCAGAAGTTACTTTCAATAACATCACCTTCTCTACTCAGTGGAACATTCGCGTTTGCAGAAGTAAACCAAACCAATGTCTGTTCCACTGTAAATGGTACCAGGTAGGTTACTAAGTTGAGCTTGCATTGTACTATTGTATGGCACTGGGCATATCACATTCAATATCTATACAGTTCCACATCACCCTGAGTAGTTATGTACACAAACCTTTCACAAAATGCATTGAATACAGAGTAAAGCATTCAACACAATGGAGTGTACAGTTCACTTTTGCCTAAAAGTGGTACGTGCTAACATGATGTAAACCTTATTATTATACTCAGCATATGATTTAGAGTAGTCTGCAACCAATTTTCAGAGTGTGCTACCTAAGCTCCTAAAATTACTTTCAGTAACATCAGGTTCTCTACACAGCAGAACATTACCGTTGACGGAACTCAAGCATGTAACTGGCTGTACCACTCCAAATGATACCAGGTCGGTTACTGAATTCAGCTTGCATTGCAGTATTGGATGGACCTGAGCACTCCACATTCAATATCTATACAGTTCTACTTCACTGTCTGTAGTTATGTACACAAACTTCTAAAAAAATGTATTGAATAGACAGTAAAGCATTCAACACTATGGAGTGTACAGTTCACTTTTGCCTAAAAGTGGTATGCGCTAACATGATGTAAACCTTATTATTATACTCAGCATATGATTTAGAGTAGTCTGCCACCAATTTTATGAGTGTGCTACCAACTCTACAGAAGTTACTTTCAGTTACATCACCTTCTCTACTCAGTGGAATATTAGCGTTTGCAGAAGTAAACCAAATGAATGGCTGTTCCACTGTAATTGGTAGCAGGTAGGGTACTCAGTTCAGCTTGCATTGGTGTATTGCATGGACCTGAGCACTCCACATTCAATATCTATACAGTTCTACTTCACTGTCTGTAGTTATGTACACAACCTTCTAAAAAAATGTACTGAATAGACAGTAAAGCATTCAGCACTATGGAGTGTACAGTTCACTTTTGCCTAAAAGTGGTATGTGCTAACATGATGTATACCTTATTATTATACTCAGCATATGATTTAGAGTAGTCGGCAACCAATTTTATGTGTGTGCTACCAAATCTCCAGAAGTTACATCACCTTCTGTACTCAGTGGAACATTCGCATTTGCAGAAGTAAACCAAACCAATGGCTGTTGCACTGTAAATGGTACCAGGAAGGTTACTGAGTTCAGCTTGCATTGGACTATTGCATGGCACTGGGCACATCACGTTCAATATCTATACAGTTCCACATCACCCTGAGTAGTTATGTACACAAACCTTTCACAAAATGCATTGAATACAGAGTAAAGCATTCAACACAATGGAGTGTACAGTTCACTTTTGCCTAAAAGCGGTATGTGCTAACATGATGTAAACCATACTATTATACTCACCATATGATTTAGAGTAGTCTGCAACCAATTTTAAGAGTGTGCTACCTAAGCTCCAAAAATTACTTTCAGTAACATCAGGTTCTCTAAACAGTAGAACATTACCGTTGACAGAACTCAACCATGTAATTGGCTGTTCCACTCCAAATGATACCAGGTAGGTTACTGAATTCAGCTTGCAATGCAGTATTGCATGGACCTGTGCACTCCACATTCAATATCTATACAGTTCTACTTCTCTGTCTGTAGTTATGTACACAACCTTCTATAAAAATGTACTGAATAGACAGTAAAGCATTCAGCACTATGGAGTGTACAGTTCACTTTAGCCTAAAAGTGGTATGTGCTAACATGATGTAGACCTTATTATTATACTCAGCATATGATTTAGAGTAGTCTGCAACCAATTTTATCAGTCTGCTACCAACTCTCCAGAAGTTACTTTCAGTTACATCACCTTCTCTACTCAGTGGAACATTATCGTTTGCAGAAGTAAACCAAATCAATGGCTGTTCCACTGTAAATGGTAGCAGGTAGGTTACTCAGCTCAGCTTGCATTGGAGTATTGAATGGCACTGAGCAGTCCACATTCAATATCTATGCAGTTCCACATCACACTGAGTAGTTATGTACACAAACTTATCACAAAATGTAATGAATAGAAAGTAAAGCATTCAACGTAATGGAGTGTACAGTTCTCTTTTGCCTAAAAGTGGTGTGTGCTAACATAATGTAAACCTTATTATTATACTCACCATATGATTTAGAGAGGTCTGCAACCAATTTTAAGAGTGTGCTACTGAAGCTCCAGATCTTAATTTCAGTCTGATCAGGCACTCTACACAGTAGAACATTACTGTTTACAGTACTCAAACAAGTCATTTGCTGTTCCACTCCAAATGGTACAAGGTCGATTACTGAATACAGCTTGCATTGGAGTATTGTGTGGCACTGAGCAGTCCACATTCAATATCTATACAGTTCCACATCACACTGAGTAGTTATGCACACAAACCTTCCACAAAATGCATTGATTACAGAGTAAAGCATTCAATACAATGGAGTGTACAGATCACTTTTGCCTGAAAGTGGTATGTGCTAATATGATGTAAACCTTATTATTATACTCACAATATCATTTAGAGTAGTCTACAACCAACTTCTTTGAGTGTGCTACCAAATCTCCAGAAGTTACTTTCAGTTACATCACCTTCTCTACTCAGTGGAACTTTAGCGTTTGCAGAAGTAAACCAAATCAATGGCTGTTGCATTGTAAATGGTACCAGGTAGGTTACTGAGTTCAGCTTGCATTGGACTATTCCATGGCACTGGGCACATCACATTCAATATCTATACGGTTCTACATCACCCTGAGTAGTTATGTACACAAACCTTTCACAAAATGCATTGAATACAGAGTAAAGCATTCAACACAATGGAGTGTACAGTTCACTTTTGCCTAAAAGTGGTATGAGCTAACATGATGTAAACCTTATTATTATACTCAGCATATGATTTAGAGTAGTCTGCAACCAATTTTAAGAGTGTGCTACCGAAGCTCCAAAAATTACTTTCAGTAACATCAGTTTCTCTACACAGTAGAACATTACCGTTGACAGAACTCAACCATGTAATTGGCTGTTCCACTCCAACTGATACCAGGTAGGTTACTGAATTCAGCTTGCATTGCAGTATTGCATTGACCTGAGCTCTCCACATTAAATATCTTTCCAGTTCTACTTCACTGTCTGTAGTTATGTACACAAACTTCTAAAAAAATGTATTGTATAGACAGTAAAGCATTCAACACTCTGGAGTGAACAGTTTACTTTTGCCTAAAAGTGGTATGTGCTAACATGATGTAAACATTATGATACTCAGCATATGATTTAGAGTAGTCTGCAACCAATTTTATGAGTGTGCTACCAACTCTCCAGAAGTTACTTTCAGTTACATCACCTTCTCTACTCAGTGGAACATTATCGTTTGCAGAAGTAAACCAAATCAATGGCTGTTCCACTGTAAATGGTAGCAGGTAGGTTACTGAGTTCAGCTTGCATTGGAGTATTGAATGGCACTGAGCAGTCCACATTCAATACCTATAGAGATCCACATCACTCTCAGTAGTTATGTACACAACCTTCTCACAAAATGCAATGAATAGAAAGTAAAGCATTCAACGTAATGGAGTGTACAGTTCACTTTTGCCTAAAAGTGGTATGTGCTAACATGATGTAAACCTTATTATTATACTCACCATATGATTTAGAGTGGTCTGCAACCAATTTTAAGAGTGTGCTACTGAAGCTCCCGATCTTAATTTTGGTCTGATCAGGCTCTCTACACAGTAGAACATTACTGTTTACAGAACTCAAACAAGTCATTTGCTGTTCCACTACAAATGGTAGAAGGTCATTTACTGAATTCAGCTTGCATTGGAGTATTGTGTGGCACTGAGCACTCCACATTCAATATCTATACAGTTCCACATCACACTGAGTAGTTATGTACACAAACCTTTCACAAAATGCACTGATTACAGAGTAAAGCATTCAATACAATGGAGTGTACAGTTCACTTTTGCCTGAAAGTGGTATGTGCTAACAGAATGTAAACCTTATTATTATACTCACAATATCATTTAGAATAGTCTACAACCAACTTCTTTGAGTGTGCTACCAAATCTCCAGAAGTTACTTTCAGTTACATCACCTTCTCTACTCAGTGGAACATTATCGTTTGCAGAAGTAAACCAAATCAATGGCTGTTCCACTCTAAATGGTACCAGGTAGGTTACTCAGTTCAGCTTGCATTGGAGTGTTGTATGGCACTGAGCACTCCACATTCAAGATCAGTTCTTCATCACCCTTAGTTATGTGCACAAACTTATCACAAAATGTATTGAATAGAAAGTAAAGCATTGAATACAATGGAGTGTACAGTTCACTTTTGCCTAAAAGTGTTATGTGCTACCATGATATAAACCTTATTATTATACTCACCATATGAATTAGCGTAGTCTGCAACCATTTTTATGAGTGTGCTACCAAATCTCCAGAAGTTACTTTCAGTAACATCACCTTCTCTACTCAGTGGAACATTCGCGTTTGCAGAAGTAAACCAAACCAATGGCTGTTGCACTGTAAATGGTACCACGTAGGTTACTGAGTTCAGCTTGCATTGGAATATTGTGTGGCACTGAGCACTCTACATTCATTTTCTATACAGTTCCACATCACACTGAGTAGTTATGTACACAAACCTTTCACGAAATGCACTGATTACAGACTAAAGCATTCAATACAATGGAGTGTACAGTTCACTTTTGCCTGAAAGTGTATGTGCTAACATCATGTAAACCTTATTATTATACTCACAATATCATTTACAGTAGTCTACAACCAACTTCTTTGAGTGTGCTACCTACGCTCCAGAAGATGCTTTCAGTAACATCACCTTCTCTACTCAGTGGAACATTAGCGTTTGCAGAAGTAAACAAAATCAATTGCTGTTCCACTCTAAATGGTACCAGGTAGGCTACTGAATTCAGCTTGCATTGACGTATTGTATGGCACTGAGCACTCCACATTCAATATCTATACAGTTCCACATCACACTGAATAGTTATGTACACAAACCTTTCACAAAATGCACTGATTACAGAGTAAAGCATTCAATGCAATCGAGTGTACAGTTCACTTTTGCCTGAAAGTGGTATGTGCTAACATGATATAAACCTTATTATTATACTCAGCATATGGTTTAGAGTAGTCTACAACCATTTTTATGAGTGTGCTACCAAATCTCCAGAAGTTACATCACCTTCTCTGCTCAGTGGAACATTCGCGTTTGCAGAAGTAAACCAAACCAATAGCTGTTGCATTGTAAATGGTACCAGGCAGGTTACTGAGTTCAGCTTGCATTGGACTATTGCGTGGCACTGGGCACATCACATTCAATATCTATACGGTTCCACATCACCCTGAGTAGTTATGTACACAAACCTTTCACAAAATGCATTGAATACAGAGTAAAGCATTCAACACAATGGAGTGTACAGTTCACTTTTGCCTAAAAGTGGTATGTGTTAACATGATGTAAACCTTATTATTATACTCAGCATATGATTTAGAGTAGTCTGCAACCAATTTTAAGAGTGTGCTACCTGAGCTCCAAAAATTACTTTCAGTAACATCAGGTTCTCTACACAGTAGAACCTTACCGTTGACAGAACTCAACCATGTAATTGGCTGTTCCACTCCAAATGATACCAGGTAGGTTACTGAATTCAGCTTGCATTGCAGTATTCAATGGACCTGAGCACTCCACATTCAATATCTATACACTTCTACTTCACTGTCTGTAGTTATGTACACAACCTTCTAAAAAAATGTATTGAATAGACAGTAAAGCATTGAGCACTATGGAGTGTACAGTTCAATTTTACTTAAAAGTGGTATGTGCTAACATGATGTAAACCTTATTATTATACTCACCATATGATTTAGAGTAGTCTGCAACCATTTTTATGAGTGTGCTACTGAAGCTCCAGATCTTAATTTCAGTCTGATCAGGCTCTCTACACAGTAGAACATTACTGTTTACATTACTCAAACAAGTCATTTGCTGTTCCACTCCAAATGGTACAAGGTCGTTTACTGAATTCAGCTTGCATTGGAGTATTGTGTGGCACTGAGCACTCCACATTCAATATCTATACAGTTCCACATCACACTGAGTAGTTATGTACAGAAACCTTTGACAAAATGCACTGATTACAGAGTAAAGCATTCAATACAATGGAGTGTACAGTTCACTTTTGCCTGAAAGTGGTATGTGCTAACATGATGTCAACCTTATTATTATACTCACAATATCATTTAGAGTAGTCTACAACCAGCTTCTTTGAGTGCGCTACCTAAGCTCCAGAAGTTACTTTCAGTAACATCACCTTCTCTACTCAGTGGAACATTCGCGTTTGCAGAAGTAAACCAAACCAATGGCTGTTGCACTGTAAATGGTACCAGGTAGGTTATTGAGTTCAGCTTGCATTGGATTATTGCATGGCACTGGGCACATCACATTCAATATATATACGGTTCCACATCACCCTGAGTAGTTATGTACAGAAACCTTTGACAAAATGCATTGAATACAGAATAAAGCATTCAACACAATGGAGTGTACAGTTCACTTTTGCCTAAAAGTGGTATGTGCTAACATGATGTAAACCTTATTATTATACTCACCATATGAATTAGAGTAGTCTGCATCGATTTTTATGAGTGTGCTACCAAATCTCCAGAAGTTACTTTCAGTTACATCACCTTCTCTACTCAGTGGAACTTTAGCGTTTGCAGAAGTAAACCAAATCAATGGCTGTTCCACTGTAAATGGTAGCAGGTAGGTTACTCAGTTCAGCTTGCATTGGAGTATTGAATGGCACTGAGCAGTCCACATTCAATACCTATAGAGATCCACATCACTCTCAGTAGTTATGTACACAACCTTCTCACAAAATGCAATGAATAGAAAGAAAAGCATTCAACGTAATGGAGTGTACAGTTCACTTTTGCCTAAAAGTGGTATGTACTAACATGATGTAAACCTTATTATTATACTCAGCATATGATTTAGAGTAGTCTGCAACCAATTTTATGAGTGTGCTACCAACTCTCCAGAAGTTACTTTCAGTTACATCACCTTCTCTACTCAGTGGAACATTAGCGTTTGCAGAAGTAAACCAAATCAATGTCTGTTCCACTGTAAATGGTACCAGGTAGGTTACTGAGTTCAGCTTGCATTGTACTATTGCACGGCACTGGGCACATCACATTCAATATCTATACAGTTCCACATCACACTGAGTAGTTATGTACACAAACCTTTCAAAAAATGCACTGATTACAGAGTAAAGCATTCAATACAATGGAGTGTACAGTTCACTTTTGCCTGAAAGTGGTATGTGCTAACATGATGTAAACCTTATTATTATACTCACCATGTGATTTAGAGTGGTTTGCAACCAATTTGAAGAGTGTGCTACTGAAGCTCCAGATCTTAATTTCAGTCTGATTAGGCTCTCTACACAGTGGAACATAACCGTTGACAGAATTCAACCATGTAAATTGGCTGTTCCACTCCAAATGATACCAGTTAGGTTACTGAATTCAGCTTGCATTGCAGTATTGCATGGACCTGAGCACTCCACATTCAATATCTATACAGTTCTACTTCACGCTCTGTAGTTATGTACACAACCTTCTAAAAAAATGTATTGAATAGACAGTAAAGCATTCATCACTATGGAGTGTACAGTTCACTTTTGCCTAAAAGTGGCATGTGCTAACATGATGTAAACCTTATTATTATACTCAGCATATGATTTAGAGTAGTCTACAACCAATTTTATGAGTGTGCTACAAACTCTGCAGAAGTTACTTTCAGTAACATCACCTTCTCTACTCAGTGGAACATTAGCGTTTGCAGAAGTAAACCAAATCAATGGCTGTTCCACTTTAAATGGTAGCAGGTAGGTTACTCAGTTCAGCTTGCAGTGGACTATTGCATGGCACTGAGCACTCCACATTCAATACCTATAGAGATCCACATCACTCTCAGTAGTTATGGAAACAACCTTCTCACAAAATGCAATGAATAGAAAGTAAAGCATTCAACGTAATGAAGTGTACAGTTCACTTTGCCTAAAAGTGGTATGTGCAAACATGATGTAAACCTTATTATTATACTCACCATGTGATTTAGAGCAGTCTGCAACCAATTTTAAGAGTGTGCTACCTAAGCTCCAGATCTTAATTTTAGTCTCATCAGGCTCTCCACACAGTAGAACATTACTGTTTACAGAACTCAAAGAAGTCATTTGCTGTTCCACTCCAAATGGTACAAGGTCGTTTACTGAATTCAGCTTGCATTGGAGTATTGTGTGGCACTGAGCACTCCACATTCAATATCTATACAGTTCCACATCACACTGAGTAGTTATGTACACAAACCTTTCACAAAATGCACTGATTACAGAGTAAAGCATTGAATACAATGTACAGTTCACTTTTGCCTGAAAGTGGTAAGTGCTAACATGATGTAAACCTTATTATTATACTCACAATATGATTTAGAATAGTCTGCATCAAATTTAATGAGTGTGCTACCGAAGCTCCAGAAATTATTTTCAGTAACATCAGGTTCTCTACACAGTAGAACATTACCATTTTCAGAAATCAACCAAGTCATTGGCTGTTCCACTCCAAATGGTACTAGGTAGGTTACTGAATTCAGCTTGCATTGGAGTATTGTGTGGGGCTGAGCACTCCACATATAATATCTATAAAAGACCACATCACCGTGAGTCGTTATGTGCACAATCCTATCACAAAATGTATTCAATAGAAAGTAAAGCATTCAACACAACGGAGTCTACAGTTCACTTTTGCCTAAAAGTGAGATGTGCTAACATGATGTAAACCTTATTATTATACTCACCATATGATTTAGAATAGTCTGCAACCAATATTAAGAGTGTGCTACTGAAGCTCCAGATCTTAATTTCAGTCTCATCAGGCTCTCTACACAGTAGAACATTACTGTTTACAGAACTCAACCAAGTCATTTGCTGTTCGACGCCAAATGGTACTAGGTAGTTTACTGAATTCAGCTTGCATTGAAGTATTGTGTGGCACTGAGCACTCCACATTCAATATCTATAGAGTTCCACATCACCGTGAGTAGTTATGTGCACAAACCTATCACAAAATGCATTGAACAGAAAGTAAAGCATTCAACACAATGGAGGATACAGTTCACTTTTGCCTGAAAGTGGTATGTGCTAACATGATGTAAATCTTATTATTATACTCGCAATATCATTTAGAGTAGTCTGCAACCAACCTTTTTGAGTGTGCTACCTAAGCTCCAAAAATTACTTTCAGCAACATCAGGTTCTCTACACAGTAGAACATTACCGTTTACAATACTCAACCAACTCATTGGCTGTTCCATTCCAAATGCTACTGGGTAGGTTACTGAATTCAGCTTGCATTGGAGTATTCCATGGCCCTGAGCACCCACATTCAATATCTATACAGTTCCACATCACTCTCAGTAGTTATGTACACAACCTTCTCAAAAAATGCATCGAATAGAATGTAAAGCATTCAACACAATGGAGTGTACAGTTCACTTTTGCATATAAGTGGTATGTGCTAACATGATGTAAAGTTTTTATTATACTCAACATATCATTTACAGTCTGCAACCAATTTTATGAGTGTGCTACCTAAGCTCCAGAACTTACTTTCAGTAACATCAGGCTCTCTACACAGTAGAACATTACCGTTTACAGAACTCAACCAAATCATTGGCATTTCCACTCCAAATGGTACCAGGGAGGTTACTGAATTCAGCTTGCATTGGAGTATTCCATGGCCCTGAGCACCCACATTCAATATCTATACAGTTACACATCACTCTCAGTAGTTATGTACACAACATTCGCAAAAAATGCATAGAATAGAATGTAAAGTATTCAACACAATGGAGTGTACAGTTCACTTTTGCATATAAGTGGTATGTGCTAACATGATGTAAACTTTTTATTATACTCAACATATCATTTATAGTCTGCAACCAATTTTATGAGTGTGCTACCTAAGCTCCAGAACTTATGTTCAGATTCTCTACGAGGTATTTTACTGAATTCAGCTTGCATTGGAGTATTGTGTGGCACTGAGCAGTCCACATTCAATATCTATACAGTTCCACATCACGGTGAGTAGTTATGTACACAAACCTTTCAGAAAAAGGATTGAATAGAAAATAATGCATTCAACGCGATGGATTGCACAGTTCACTTTTTCCTAAAAGTGGGTTGTGCTAACATGATGTAAACCTTATTATTATACTCACAATATCATTTAGAGCAGTCTGCATCAAATTTTATGAGTGTGCTACCTAAGCTCCAGAAATTGTTTTCAGTAACATCAGGCTCTCTACACAGTAGAACATTACCGTTTTCAGAAATCAACCAAGTCATTGGCTGTTCCACTCCAAACGGTACTAGGTAGGTTACTGAATTCAGCTTGCATTGGAGTATTGTGTGGGGCTGAGCACTCCACATATAATATCTAATAAGTTCCACATCACAGTGAGTAGTTATGAGCACAAAACTATCACAAAATGTATTGAATAGAAAGTAAAGCATTCAACACAATGGAGTATACAGTTCACTGTTGCCTAAAAGTGGTATGTGCTAACTTGATGTAAACCTTATTATTATACTCACAATATCATTCAGAGTATTCTGCAACCAACTTTTTTGAGTGTGCTACCTAAGCTCCAGAACTTACTTTCAGTAACATCAGATTCTCTACACAGTAGAACATTACCGTTTACAGAACTCAACCAAGTCATTGGCTCTTCCACTCCAAATGGTACGAGGTAGGTTACTGAATTCAGCTTGCATTGGAGTATTGTGTGGGGCTGAGCACTCCACATATAATATCTATAAAGGTCCACATCACCGTGAGTCGTTATCTGCACAATCCTATCACAAAATGTATTCAATAGAAAGTAAAGCATTCAACACAACGGTCTACAGTTCACTTTTGCCTAAAAGTGGTATGTGCTAACATTATGTAAACCTTATTATAATACTCACCATATGATTTAGAGTAATCTGCAACCAATATTAAGAGTGTGTTACTTAAGCTCCAGATGTTACTTTCAGTAACATCAGGCTCTCTACACAGTAGAACTACTGTTTACAGAACTCAACCAAGTCATTTGCTGTTCCACTCCAAATGGTACTAGGTAGTTTACTGAATTCAGCTTGCATTGGAGTATTGTGTGGCACTGAGCACTCCACATTCAATATCTATACAGTTCCACATCACAGTGATTAGTTATGTGCACAAAGCTATCACAAAATGCATTGAATTGTAAGTAAAGCATTCAACACAATGGAGTATACAGTTCACTGTTGCCTAAAAGTGGTATGTGCTAACATGATGTAAACATTATTATACTCACAATATCATTCAGAGTAGTCTGCAACCAACTTTTTTGAGTGTGCTACCTGAGCTCCAGAACTTACTTTCAGTAACATCAGGTTCTCTACACAGTAGAACATTACCGTTTATAGAACTCAACCAAGTCATTGGCTTTTCCACTCCAAATGGTACGAGGTATTTTACTGAATTCAGCTTGCATTGGAGTATTGTGTGGCACTGAGCACTCCACATTCAATATCTATACAGTTCCACATCACGGTGAGTAGTTATGTCCACAAACCTTTCAGAAAAAGGATTGAATCGAAAATAATGCATTCAACACGATGGATTGCACAGTTCACTTTTTCCTAAAAGTGGTATGTGCTAACATGATGTAAACCATATTATTATACTCAGCATATGAATTAGGCTAGTCTGCAACCAATTTTAAGAGTATGCTACCTAAGCTACAAAAATTACTTTCAGTAACATCAGGTTCTCTACACAGTAGAACATTACCGTTTACAGACCTCAACCAACTCATTGGCTGTTCCACTCCAAATGCAACTGGGTAGGTTACTGAATTCAGCTTGCATTGGAGTATTCCATGACCCTGAGCACCCACATTCAATATCTATACAGTTCCACATCACTCTCAGTAGTTATGTACACAACCATCTCAAAAAATGCATAGAATAGAATGTAAAGCATTCAACACAATGGAGTGTACAGTTCACTTTTGCATATAAGTGGTATGTGCTAACATGATGTAAACTTTTTATTATACTCAACATATCATTTATAGTCTGCAACCAATTTTATGAGTGTGCTACCTAAGCTCCAGAACTTACTTTCAGTAACATCAGGCTCTCTACACATTAGAACATTACTGTTTACAGAACTCAACCAAGTCATTGGCAGTTCCACTCCAAATGGTACCAGGGAGGTTACTGAATTCAGCTTGCATTGGAGTATTGTATGGCACTAAGCACGCCACTTTCAATATCAGTTCCACATCACCCTGAGTAGTTATGTACACAAACCTATCACAAAATGGATTGAATAGAAAGTAAAGAATTCAACACAATGGAGTGTACAGTTCACTTTTGCCTTAAAGTGGTATGTGCTTATATGATATAAACCTTATTATTATACTCACCATATGATTTAGAGTCATCTACAACCAATTTTATCAGTGTCCTACCAAATCTCCAGGTTACTTTCAGTAACATCACTTTTTCTACTCAGTGGAACATTAGCGTTTGTAGAAGTAAACCAAATCAATGGCTGTTCCACTGTAAATGGTACCAGGTAGGTTACTCAGTTCAGCTTGCATTTGACTATTGAATGGCACTGAGCAGTCCACATTCAATACCTATAGTGATCCTCATCACTCTCAGTAGTTATGTACACAACCTTCTCACAAAATGCATTGAATAGAAAGTAAAGCATTCAACACAATGGAGTGCACAGTTCACTTTTGCCTAAAAGTGGGATGTGCTAACATGATGTAAACCTTATTATTATACTCACCATATGATTTAGAGTAGTCTGCAACCAATTTTAAGAGTGTGCTACTTAAGCTCCAGATCTTACTTTCAGTAACATCATGCTCTCTACACAGTAGAACATTACTGTTTACAGAACTCAACCAGGTCATTTGCTGTTCCACTCCAAATGGTACTAGGTAGTTTACTGAATTCAGCTTGCATTGGAGTATTCTGTGGCACTGAGCACTCCACATTCAATATCTATACAGTTCCACATCACCGAGAGTAGTTATGTGCACAAACCTATCACAACATGCATTGAATAGAAAGTAAAGCATTCAACACAATGGAGTGTACAGTTCACTTTTGCCTAAAAGTGGGATGTGCTAACATGATGTAAACCTTATTATTATACTCACCATATGATTTAGAGTAGTCTGCAACCAATTTTAAGAGTGTGCTACTTAAGCTCCAAAAATTACTTTCAGTAACATCAGGTTCTCTACACAGTAGAACATTACCTTTTACAGAACTCATCCCACTCATTGGCTGTTCCATTCCAAATGGTACTAGGTAGGTTACTGAATTCAGCTTGCATTGGAGTATTCTATGGCACTGAGCACTCCACATTCAATATCTGTAGAGATCCACATCACTCTCAGTAGTTATGTACACAACCTTCTCACAAAATGCATTGAATAGAAAGTAAAGCATTCAACACAATGGAGTGTACAGTTCACTTTTGCCTAAAAGTGGAATGTGCTAACATGATGTAAACCTTTTTATTATACTCACCATATGATTTAGAGTAGTCTGCAACCAATATTAGGAATGTGCTACCTAAGCTCCATAAATTACTTTCAGTAAAATCAGGTTCTCTGCACAGTAGATCATTAACGTTTGCAGAACTCAACCAACTTATTGGCTGTTCCACTCCAAATGGTACCAGGGAGATTCAGCCTGAATTGGAGTATTCTATAGCACTGAGCACTCCACATTCAACATCATTTCCACATCACCCTGAGTAGTTATGTACACAAACTTATCAGAAAATGGATTGAATAGAAATTAAAGCATTCAACAGAATGGAGTACACAGTTCACTTTTGCCGAAAAGTTGTATGTGCTAACATGATGTAAACCTTATTATGATACTCACCATATGATTTAGAGAGGTCTGCAACCGATTTGATGAGTGTGCTACCTAAGCTCCAGAACTTACTTTCAGTAACATCAGGCTCTCTACACAGTAGAGAGAACTAAACCAAACCTTTTACAGAACTAAACCAAGTCATTGGCTGCTCCACTCCAAATGGAACCAAGTAGGTTACTGAAGTCAGCTTGCATTGGAGTATTGTGTGGCAATGAGCACACCACGTTCAATATCTATACAGTCCCACATCACCGTGAGTAGTTATGTACACAATTCTATCACAAAAAGCATTGAATAGAAAGTAAAGCATTCAACAGAATGGAGTGTACAGTTCACTTTTGCCTAAAAGTGGGTTGTGCTAACATGATGTAAACCTTATTATGATACTCACCATATGATTTAGAGAGGTCTGCAACCGATTTGATGAGTGTGCTACCTAAGCTCCAGAACTTACTTTCAGTAACATCAGGCTCTCTACACAGTAGAGAGAACTAAACCAAACCTTTTACAGAACTAAACCAAGTCATTGGCTGCTCCACTCCAAATGGAACCAAGTAGGTTACTGAAGTCAGCTTGCATTGCAGTATTGTGTGGCAATGAGCACACCACGTTCAATATCTATACAGTCCCACATCACCGTGAGTAGTTATGTACACAATTCTATCACAAAAAGCATTGAATAGAAAGTAAAGCATTCAACAGAATGGAGTGTACAGTTCACTTTTGCCTAAAAGTGGGTTGTGCTAACATGATGTAAACCTGATTAGTATACTCATCATATGATTTAGAGTAGTCTGCAACCAATTCTAAGAGTGTCCTACCTAAGGTCCAGAAGATACTTTCAGTAACATCTGGTTCTCTACACAGTAGAACATTACCGTTTACGGAACTCAACCAAGTAATTGGCTGTTCCACTCCAAATGATACCAGGTAGGTTACTGAATTCAGCTTGCATTGCAGTATTGCATGGACCTGAGAACTCCACATTCAATATCTATACAGTTCCACTTCACTCTCAGTAGTTATGTATACAACCTTCTAAAAAAATGTATTGAATAGACAGTAAAGCATTCAGCACAATGGAGTGTACAGTTCACTTTTGCCTAAAAGTGGTATGTGCTATCATGATGTAAACTTTATGATTATCCTCATGATATGACTTAGAGTAGTCTGCAACCAATATTAAGAATGTGCTACCTAAGCTCCATAAATTACTTTCAGTAAAATCAGGTTCTCTACACAGTAGATCAATACCGTTTACAGAAGTATATCCATTCAACTCTATCAAAAGCTTTTTCAGCATCTAATGAAATAATACATTCTGGGGTTCTGGGTGAAGAAGTATAGATTATATTAATCAATTTTCTAACATTGAAAAAGGAATACCGGTTCTTAATAAACCCAGTTTGATCTTCTGAAATAATCTGTGATTGTATCTTTTCTAACCTAATAGCTAAATTTTTTGTAAGAATCTTAGAGTCTACATTTAATAGCGATATAGGGCGATAGGATACACATAAAGTAGGATCCTTATCTTTTTTAAGAATTAGAGAGATATTAGCTTCATAAAAAGACTGGGGTAATCTCTTCTTAGTAAATGCATCAGTAAAGATTTCACATAACCAAGGGGAAAGCAACGAAGAAAAAGTTTTTAAAAATTCTATAATATAACCATTAGGATCAGGAGCTTTCCCTGAATTCATTGATGAGATAGCCTCTCCTACTTCAGCCATAGAAATAGGAGCATCAAACAAACTCCGATCTTCATCTGTCAGTTTGGGAATATTCAAATTATTAAAAAAATCATGGACAGATCGCCATCAAATTCTGATTGATATAAAGATTTATAAAAATCTTGGAAAGTATTATTAATTTCTTTATGATCAGTAGTCAAATTACCGTCTTGTTTACGAATTTTAATAATTTGTCGCTTAGTCGAAATAGCTTTTAATTGGTTAGCTAACAATTTACCAGTTCGATCACTATGAATATAAAATTGAGCTCTGGTCTTAATTAATTGATTCTCAATTGAAGAAGATAATAATAAGCTATGTTCCATTTGAAGCTCAACTTTCTTCTTATAAAGTTCTTTGGTAGGAGTCACGGAATAAATCTTATCAATTTCTTTAAGTTTATCCACCAATAAAGCTATATCTAAATATCTTTGTTTTCTTTTACCAACGGAATATGAGATAATTTGTCCACGGATAAAAGCCTTAAAAGAATCCCAAAGTATTCCTCTGTCAATCTCTTCGGTATAATTTGTTTAAAAAAACAAGTCAATTTGCTGTTCTATGAAGGTGATAAATTCTGGATCTTGAAGCAAAGTAGCGTTGAGCCTCCAAGATCTAGTATTAATGGAAGAGTCCGATATCTTAATAGATAACTTCAAAGGTACATGATCCGAAATGGCAATAGAATCATATTTACAATCAATAACATCTGTTAATAAACGATGATCAATAAGGAAATAATCAATTCTAGAATAACTATGATATACATGTGAAAAAAAAACGAAAATTCGTTATCTTTAGGGTTCAAAAACCGCCATATTTCAGTAATTCCCGAATCAACCATAAAGGAATTAATAAATAAGGCTGATCTATTCGGAAGAATTCGAATAGGTTTAGATCTATCCATCAAAGGTTTCAAACAACAATTGAAATCTCCACCCATTATCAACATATGTTCATTTAGATTAGGAAGGGAAGTAAATAAATGTTTAAAAAATTCAGGGCAGTCAAAGATTGGAGCATAAATATTAACTAGAAACACTTTTCGATTAAAAAGTGAACCAGTAATCAACAAAAATCTGCCCTGCGGGTCAGAAATAATTTCATGATGTGTAAACGAAATTGAGGGGTCTATAAAAATAGACACACCCCTAATTTTAGCAGTACAATTCGAGTGAAATTGTTGACCCCTCCAGAACCTAAAAAAGCGTTGATTATCCTCCCTCCTAATATGGGTCTCCTGTGCAAAGATAATATCAGCATTTAGTCTATGGAATACTTTAAATATTTTTTTACGTTTAATTGGATGATTTAAACCATTAGTATTCCAAGAGATAAAATTAATAGACTTATTCATCATGCCAACATTAATTGTAAATATCATAAAAGGTTAAAAAGACACATAACCCATAATTCAGGAAGAAGGAAAAATGATTCAGGAGCAACCGGAGAACATGACACCTCAACAATATTAATAATTTGAAGTCGGCCCATAAACTAAAAGCAAAAAAATAAAAAGCAAAAGCGTGAAAAAAGATCCCTACCCACTACCCCAAACCCTCAAAAAAAAAGCCAAGCAGCAGGCGCACAAACTAGTACTAATATTACCCCGATTTCAAGATAGCAACTCCACGAAAAGATAAAAAGAGACTATATAACACCCAGATTTAAATACAGAGTTGCTAAGAAAAAAGGATATATATCAATCAAAATGAAAAAAGTAATATAATAAAGCAAAAGATCATTAATAAAAAAGGATAAACATTAAAGTTTGAATAAGTGTAATATACCTTTAAAAAAAGATTCCATATTCAAATACAAGAAAATGACGTTTCAAAAGCAAAGACTTATGGGAAGAAGAAACGACATTTTGAAAAAACCATATTACAAAATATAAATGTAAATTCACCAATCTATTAAAAAAAATTTTTAAAAAGTCATCAAAATAGGATTGAAAAAGGATTCAGTAATCACTACAATATAAAAAAAAGTCCAAAAATCCAAAACATTCGTCCCATATTCAAGTACAAGCAAACAAATAAACGCTTATGGAAAGCAAAGTCTTATGGGAAGAAGAAATGACATCTTAAAAAATAAATCATTATTACAAAGTATTAACGTGTATATCCAATTCAGCGAAAAAAATTAAGAAAAAAGACATTATAGCAAAATTAAAAGAGCATCTATAAGCCGTGATAATAAAAAAAACCCAGGTCTACAGACCAAAGTAAAAAGCTATAACGCAGCTTCATGAGTTAAAGCCCAAAACGAAATGGCATCTTCTCTCCAAAAATTCTTCAACATAACACATAGTTCAACTTATGCTAGAAGGTCGATATTCTTCGACGAATTTCTTCGCGCCTGCCGGAATTTTTAAGAAGCGCTGACTGTCGTCACTCAAAGTAACTCTGAGATTCGCTGGGTATCTTAAAGCTTGTTTAAATCCAATCGAATGAATCTCTGCCATCACTGGTTTAAAAGCGATTCTTGCTTTCATCACTTCAAATGAATAATCTTCAACAATACGAAACTTATTGTTTCTGTGAAAAATCATGCCTTTCTGACGAGCTAATCGGATTAGAAGCTCTTTCTCCCGAGGATAATGGAGGCGAACAATCACAGCTCATGGCTTGTCGTTCGAGATCGAAAATCTCGAAACTCTGTGAGTTAAAGCCCAAAACGAAATGGCATCTTCTCTCCAAAAATTCTTCAACATAACAATAGTTATGATCAATAGTAGGTTTAGCATGCAAAGTTTCAGCGCCAAAAACTTCCCATAATAAGTTAGAGAAAAATTCAGTTAAGTCACCAGACTCAACTTTTTCGGGAAGCCCGATGATTCGCAAATTCTGTCTGCAAGATCGGTTTTCAAGATCGGTGATTTTAAACTTATAATGCTCTGCTGTTTGAGCAGTCGACAGTACCTTCTTCTCCAATGTTTCAATTGTACGTATTTTTTCACAAATTAACTTTTCAAGAGCCAAGAACTTTTCTTCATGCCGTTGAATATCTGCTGCCTGCGATTGAAGCTTGGTATCAAGCGATCTAACGACTTCTTCAAGCTCAGACATTTTCGCAGTAAGCTTATTTTCCAGACTTGCAAGTTTAGTATCCAGTTTAGTATCCAGAAGATTAGAAATTGCCTCAAGAGATAGAGGCTCTTTAGACAATTTCTTAGTTGTAGCCATTTTAAGTTTGAAAAGATTAGATCAAGTATTATTTTAGAAAAAAAAGTAAATCGTAAGTATCAACCCATGTAATTAAGTACAAAAAGATTTGATTAAAGGGTGATTATAGTTTAAAAAATGAAGAGCACCTAAAAGGCAGATGTCTACGTCGCCATCTTGAAACTCCGCCCCCCACCTCTCAAAGCTTCTCATCACTATAGATGAGAGTGCTACCAGACGGTAGTCATTTAGGCAACTCACATTATTCTTCTTAGGCACTGATATAATTGTTGCCTTTTTGAAACAAGTGGGAACTTCTGCCCATAGCAGTGAAAAGTTGAAAATAGCCTTCCTAGGGTTCACCCTCTTTAAAGGCAGCCTAAAGTCAGCCCCTGAGACAGAGGTCACAGGGTCATTGGATGCAGCAGGGATCTTCACAGCTGCAGTTGGGTTCTCCTTTTCAAAGCAGGCATGGAATGCCTTGAGTTCATCTGGTAGTGAAGTATCGCTTCCATTCATGCCATTGGGTTTCGCTTTGTAGGAAGTAATGTGTTGCAAATCCTGCCAGAGTTGTTGTACATCCGATGTCACCTCCAACCTCATTAGAAATTGTCTCTGCCCTTAAAATAGAACCTCCACAAATCATACCTGGTTTTTCTGGTACAGACCTGGGTCGCCAGACTTAATTGCCACAGATCTAGTGTTCAGCAAGACGACATACCTCCTGGTTCATCCATGGCTTTTGGTTTGGGAATGTGCAGTAAGTCTTTATAGGCACACACTCATCCACACAGGTTTTAATGAAGTTGGTAACTCATCCAGGTTCAAAGATGAATCCCTGAATACAGTCCAATCCACTGATTCAAAGCAGTTCTGTAAGCGCTCCTGTGCTTCCCTTGTCTATATCTTCCTGGTCTTCACTGTTGGTGCTGCAGTCTTCAGTCTCTGCCTATACAGAGGGGATCAGACTTCCCGGAGTGAGGGCATGGAATGGCATGGTAGATATCCTTGATGGAGGTGTAACAGTGGTCCAGTGGTCGTTTCCTCTGGTATTGCAAGTGATCTGTTGGTGGTAATTGCTTAGTGATTTTTTTTTAAGACTGGCCTGGTTAAAATCTCCCAAAACGATGGTGAAGACACTAGGGTGTGCTATTTCGTACGAGTTGATCCCTTTGCTCAAATCATCTAAAGCCTGAATGACAATGGCCTGAGGTGTAATGTATACTGCTACCAAAATGATCCCGGAATCTCCTGCGGTAGATAAAAAGGACAGCACTTAACTGCTACTATATTCCAGGTCTGGTGAGCAGAATTGGGACAGCACTGATAAGTTTGTGCACCGAGAGTTGATCATGAGACATACTAATCCACCTCTGCTTTTGACTCCATAGATCTATCCCGGTAGTGTATAGTAAACCCGATGAATCACTGCATCCAGTACAGAAGGGGTTAACCAGGATTCCATGAAACAAAGAACATACGCAGTGCTGGAAACTTCATCAAAAAACTCAATGATTGGTTTGACGTGACCTACCACACGATGGCATGCTATCCTTGATGTGTCCATGTCTATCCAAAGATATATTCCCTCAGAATACCTTCCAATAACTTTTCCCACTACTGATGCCAGGCTCACCAGCCTATAACTTGCTGGTTTAGTTTTAGAGCTTTTAGACAATAGGTGCAGGAGTAGGCCTTTCGGCCCTTCGAGCCACCTCTGCCATTCACTGTGATCATCCACAATCAGTACCCCATTCCTGCCTTTTCCCCATATTCCTTGACTCCGCTTTCTTTAAGAGCTCTATCTAACTTTTTCTTGAAAGCATCCAGAGAATTGACCTCCACTGCCTTCTGAAGCAGAGCATTCCATAGATCCACAACCCTCTGAGTGAAAAAGTTTTTCCTCAACTCCGTTCTAAATGACCTACCCCTTATTCTTAAACTGTGTCCTCTGGTTCTGGACTCCCCCAACATCGGGAACACGTTTCCTGCCTCTCGTGTGTCCAATCCCTTAATAATCTTACATGTTTCAATCAGATCCCCTCATCCTTCTAAATTCCAGTGTATACAAGCCCAGTCGCTCCAATCTTTCAACATATGACAGTCCCGCCATCCCGGGAATCAACCTCATGAACCTACGCTGCATTCCCTCAATAGCAAGAATGTCCTTCCTCAAATTTGGAGACCAAAATTGAACACAATACTCCAGGTGTGGTCTCATCAGGGCCCCGTACAACTGCAGAAGGACTCCTTTGCTCCTATACTCAACTCCCCTTGTTATGAAGGCCAACATGCCATTAGCTTTCTTCACTGCCTGCTGTACTTGCATGCTTATTTTCAGTGACTGATGAACAAGGATCTCATTGTACTTCCCCTTTTTCTAATTTGACACCATTCAGATAGTAAAAATGTACAATGTCCTGGGTATGTTACTCAAAATGGCCTCTTTGGTTTGTTACAAGTAGGAATGTTTCTTTGTCGGATAAGTGTTTCTCTCGCCGTTGTTTCACTTTAGAATGGCTGATATGGTAATTGTATTCATTTGTTAATCAATGGGGAATGTCATTGTGTCTTGTGATGCTGGGAACTTGGGGGAGGGGTTTTCGCGGGTTTTTTGGAGAGGCCGAGGAAGACGCTGAGGAAGGTGGACGTGTGCTGGACTGCTCGTAAGACCACCGGGGTGGTCCCAGGTGCGATGGCCGGATGGGTCGATTGGTTCATTGATTGAGCTCCAACAAGTGCACTAAACAGACTGAACTTTGATAAGTTGGCGCCTTTTGTTTTTTTCCTTGTATATATATATATATATATATTGTATTGCCTACTATTTTTTTAATTTTAGTAAACTCTTTAAAGTGTATTTCATAACGGTATTTGTTGTGGGTTTGATACTATTGGCGGGCGCGAGGCATTAACTCGATTCTCACAGCACCTGCGTGTATGGGAGGTGGGTTGGAGAGTGGCTGGATCTCCTTTTTCCCCTAGACATATACCAGCCTGTGGGTAAGGATTACATTTGTGGGGGCTCGTCCGGGATTGTATTGTCAGGGGCTGTGGAATCGCGCAGGCAGCAGAGTGGAGGAATGACAATCCCCCGGGGAGTAGGGAACCCCCTTTGGAGGGGAGGGACAGGGGAGGTACCTACTCTCAGGGGCGATCAGTGCAGTGGATTGGGAGCAGGAGCCGTCCTGGGAGAGGAGGGGCGGCCGGCAGTGTGTGCTTTAACTGTGGGAAAGAGGGGCATTTCAGGCGGGTCTGTGGGGAGCCGAGGGTGTGCTATAGCTGTGGAGAGGAGGGTCACTTTAGGTGGGATTGTGAGAGACAAGGAGTCCCGCGGAGGACAAGCCCCCCTATGACTAAAAAGGGAGAGGTGTCGGGAAACTTAGGAGAGGCTCAGTGAGGGAACGGACTGGAGCCTCTGGAGGAACACGTTCCCAGAGATCAGCCGGAAGACCACCGGGTGCCCACGCCTCTGTTCCGGATGGGCTGGTAGGACCCCGTGCCAGTGTGGGTCAACGGATGGAGGGAATTTACGCAAAAGCCGTTCTTGATACGGGATCGCAGGTGACCTTATTGTACCGGTCTTTCTACAATCAACATCTAAAGCATTTGCCCGTAACACCATTTGACGCCCTGCAGATTTGGGGAGTGAGCGAGGGTGACTACCCGTACGATGGGTACCTATCGGTGAGATTGGAGTTCTCGGAGGGCGATGTGGGAGTGTCTGAAGCTATTGAGACGTTGGTGTTGGTGTATCCTGACCCGGTGGAAACCGGTGGTGCTGCCCTCCTGGTGGGGACTAACTCCCCAGTTGTGCGACGGCTCCTGTAAGGAGCTTGTAAGGAGAAAGGGGGGGGAAGACTTTCTGGAGACCCTCTCGGTGCATCCAGTGTTTCGAGCAGTGTTCGCAGAAGGGGTTGCCTCCCAAGGGCTGGATCCGGAGTGTAAACGAGGGACGGTGTGGTGTACGCAGGCGAGGCCCAAGGTGATCCGACCCGGGGAGGTAGCCCTAGTGATGGGGACCCCCAGATTCCCAGGAGTGCCGACGGGAGAAGCCCTGTTAGTAGACGCCCCAGACGATCTTGAAGGGGAGACACGATTTCCGGCGGGGGCGCTGGTGAGGCCTGAAGTGCAGAGACCAGGGGTGGTACATGCGAGGCGTATAGCTATAAGTGTCAGGAACACCACGGCAAGAGAAATCTCCTTTAAGAGGGGAATGCCGCTGGCACATCTGTTCCCGGTGACGGTAATGTCCAGCGCACCAGTGCGGACCCCTAACGGGGAGGGATCGGAGCATCGAAGGAAGCTGACCGCTGAAGCCTTTAACTTCGGGGATTCCCCAGTGTCGCCGGAGTGGAAATGCAGGCTAGTGGAGAAGATGCTGAAGATGGAAGCTGTTTTCTCTCGGGGCGAGTTTGATGTTGGCTGCTCCAAAAGCACTCGCCACACCATCCGGGTGACGGAGGACACCCCGTTCCGAGAGAGATCCCAGCGGCTGGCTCCGGCAGATGTTGAGGACGTGCGACAGCACTTGTGCAGGTTGAAGGAGGCCGGGATCATAGCTGAGTCTCGAAGTCCTTATGCGTCCCCAATAGAGGTGGCACGGAAGAAGAATGGGCGAGTGCGAACGAGTGTTGACTACAGGATGTTGAATCGGTGAACTGTCCCTGATCATTATACTGTCCCAAGAGTCGAGGATGCGTTGGCCTGCCTGAGCGGTGCGAAGTGGTTCAGTGTGCTGGATTTAAGAAGTGGGTATTACCAGATCCCGATGAGTGCGGCTGATAAAGAGAAGACCGCTTTTATCTGCCCAGTGGGGTTCTTTCAGTTCGAACGAATGCCCCAAGGCATATCGGGAGCCCCAGCCACCTTCCACAGGCTCCTGGACAGGACTGTGGGGGATACAAATCTGTTGGAGGTGCTGGTGTACCTGGACGATTTGATAGTGTTTGGATCGACTTTGGAGGAACATGAGGAGAGACTGTTGAAGGTGTTGGGCCGGCTTAATGAAGAAGGGTTGAAGCTTTCCCTGGACAAATGCCAGTTCTGCAAGTCGTCGGTTAACTACATTGGCCATATCATTTCGCGAGAGGGAGTGGCTACTGATCCAACCAAGATAGAGGCCGTGACCACCTGGCCGAGACCCCAGAAAGTGGGTGCTCTGCGCTCATTTTTGGGGTTCTGTGGGTATTACCGGCGATTTGTGAAAGGATACGCCAAAGTGTGTCACCCATTGACTCAGCTGTTGTGTGGCTATCCCCTGGTGGGAAAGAAGAGGACGGGGAACCAGAGGCAGGACGCTGGAGGATACTGGAACCCGGCGGAACCTTTTGGCTCGAGATGGGATGATCGATGTGAAGAGGCGTTCCGATCTTTGAAAAGGGCGCTGACCCAGGCCCCGGTGTTGGCTTTTGCCGATCCCCAGAAGCCATATGTGCTGCACACGGATGCCAGCCGAGAGGGTCTCGGGGCTGTTCTGTACCAGGAGCATGGCAAAGCATTGAGGCCGGTAGCCTTTGTCAGCCGAAGCTTGTCGCCATCGGAGAGAAACTATCCCACTCACAAGTTGGAGTTCCTGGCGCTGAAGTGGGCAGGGGTGGACAAGCTGGGCGATTACCTGTACGGAGCCAAGTTTGAGGTGAGAACGGATAACAATCCTCTCACTTATATTTTGACTTCGGCGAAGCTGGATGCCACAGGACATCGGTGGCTGGCGGCCTTGTCGGTATATGATTTCAGCCTGAGGTACCGCCCCGGAAGCAAGAACGTCGATGCAGATGCATTGTCTCGTCGGGAGCCGGGGGACCAGGAGAAGGATGAGGAGTGGGAGAGTGTCCCTGCCCCTGGAGTGAAGGCGATGTGTCAGTTTGCTATCACCGTGAAGGCCGAGGGAAGAGGGAGGCTGGAACGAGCCGTGGACCATTTGGGGGTTTTTGACGACGCCATACCCCTATTTTACTGTGACCTGACCGCACTGGGGACTAAACAGTTGCCAGAACTGAGTCCGGGGGAAGTGGCAACTGCTCAGCAAAATGACCCGGGCATTGGCACAGTGTGGAGAGCGGTCGAGAAGGGGGATGCGGCGTTGGCTGAGAAGGCGAAACACCCATACGTGCCTCTGTTGTTGAAGGAGTGGTCTCGGTTGAAGTTAAAGAACAAAATCTTGTACCGGGTAACGACGCCTCCGGACCAACCCCGCTGTTGGCAACTGGTCCTGCCGGAGGAGTATCGCCAGGCTGTACTCCAGGCCTTACATGATGATTCTGGACACTTGGGGGTGGAAAAGACATATGGATTACTCAAAGACCGGTTCTACTGGCCCCGGATGAGGGGGGACGTCGAAGAATACTGTAGGGGATGCCGTCGTTGCATCCAGAGGAAGACCCTGCCAGCGTTGGCTGCTCCACTGTCGCACTTGCAGAGTGCGGGGCCTCTGGACCTGGTATGTATGGATTTCCTGTCGATTGAGCCTGACACCAACAACACCGCGAATGTATTAGTCATCACCGATCATTACACTCGCTATGCTCAGGCATTTCCCACCAAGGATCAGAAGGCGACGACAGTGGAGAAGGTGTTATGGGAGAAGTATTTTGTGCATTACGGCCTTCCCAGGCGAATCCATAGTGATCAGGGGTGGGACTTTGAGAGCCGCCTTATCCAGGAATTACTGACTATGCTTGGGGTTGAGAAATCCAGGACTACCCCTTACAACCCACAGGGAGATCCTCAGCCAGAGAGATTCAACAGGACCCTGTTGGATATGCTCGGGACGCTGGAGATTGGGCAGAAAAGCAGGTGGAGTCGTCATATTGGACAATTGGTTCACTGTTACAATTGTACTCGCAATGATGCTACATGGTACTCGCCCTGTTTTCTGATGTTCGGGCGGGAAGCGAGGTTGCCCATTGACGTGTGTTTTGGAGGTGGAGTGGGTGAATTTCCCGGGAAGTCCCATCTAAAGTACGTGTCCGACATGAAGAGGGAGTTACAGCGGGCGTACGAGTTGGCCGAGGCGGCGGCTACCAAACAAAATGAGAGGAATAAGATGCGGTATGATCGAAAGGTGAAGTTTGTACAATTATTACCGGGCGACCGGGTCCTTTTACGGAATTTGGGACTCCCTGGTAAGCACAAGTTGGCAGATCGATGGGCGGCCAGCCCCTATGTAATAGAGAGCCAGATGCCGACCCTGCCAGTTTACCGGGTGAAACCCGAGGATGGAAAAGGTACTCCATAGGAATCACCTGCTGCCACTGGGTCAAGCAGTGCAGGTGGATAAGGAGCCCGAGTGGGAGGTTACGCCTAGTACAAGGACTCTGCGAGGGCGTGGAGAACGGGAAGAGCCCGCTACTGAAGAGCGGGGATGGGTCCCTCACCCGGGAATGGCTACCGATTCGGAAGAGGACGACTCAGATGAGTGGGCCCTGTTCCTATTCGCTGGCGCTCCAGTACCAGGAGAGGAGGCTCCTGGCCCTTCCCATACTGAATTGGGTGAGAGGAGGGAAGGTCTTGAGGGTCAGATGGAGAGGCAGCCTACATTGGTGGGAGAGAGGGTGGAACCCGAGCGTGAGCCGGAGAGATCTCGGGTGAGGGAGGACCCCCCGTGAGGAAGGGGGTGAGGGTCTGTCAGGTAGACCTGGGGTGTCCGAGGGAGGGGGTTCGCAGGTGACGAGGGAGCCCAGTGGGGCAGAAGGGGTATGGAGATCTCAGAGGATTAGGCGCCCCCCGGAGCGGTTGACATATGTGGTACCGGGAGAACCGAGTGTGATTTCTACTGCTCTGGGTAGTTATGTCACTGCTTTCTGCACCTGGGTTGGGTTTTGTGTGTTGCAAGAAGCTTTGGGGACCTCTAGTAATGCCATGAGGGCATGACATTTGCTGGTGGGGAGAGAATGTACAATGTCCTGGGTATGTTACTCAAAATGGCCTCTTTGGTTTGTTACAAGTAGGAATGTTTCTTTGTCGGCTAAGTGCTTCTCTCGCCGTTGTTTCACTTTAGAATGGCTGATATGGTAATTGTATTCATTTGTTAATCAATGGGGAATGTCATTGTGTCTTGTGATGCTGGGAACTTGGGGGAGGGGTTTTCGGGGGTTTTTTTGGAGAGGCTGAGGAAGACGCTGAGGAAGGTGGACGTGTGCTGGACTGCTCGTAAGACCACCGGGGTGGTCCCAAGTGCGACGGCCGGATGGGTCGATTGGTTCGTTGATTGAGCTCCAACGAGTGCACTAAACAGACTGAACTTTGATAAGTTGGCGCCTTTTGTTTTTTTCCTTGTATATATATATATATATATATATATATATATATATATATATTGTATTGCCTACTATTTTTTTAATTTTAGTAAACTCTTTAAAGTGTATTTCATAACGGTATTTGTTGTGGGTTTGATACTGTTGGCGGGCGCGAGGCATTAACTCGATTCTCACAGCACCTGCGTGTACGGGAGGTGGGTTGGAGAGTGACTGGATCTCCTTTTTCCCCTAGACATATACCAGCCTGTGGGTAAGGGTTACACATTGTACTTCCCCTTTTTCTAATTTGACACCATTCAGATAATAATCTGTCTTCCTGTTCTTGCCACCAAGGTGAATAACCTCACATTTATCCACATTAAACTGCATCTGACCACTCACCCAACCTGTCCAAGTCACCCTGCATTCTCATAACATCCTCCTATTTCACACTGCCACCCAGCTTTGTGCCACCTGCAAATTTGCTAATGTTACTTTTAATCCCCTCATCTAAATCATTAATGTACATTGTAAATAACTGCGATCTCAGCACCGAGCTTTGCGGTACCCCACAAGTTCCACAAGCCTGCCATCCTGAAAAGGACCCGTTAATCCCTACTCTTTGTTTCCTGTCTGCCAACCAATTATCCATGTCAGTACTGTACCCCCAATATCATGTGCTCTAATTATGCCCACTAATCTCCTATGTGGGACCTTATCAAAGGCTTTCTGAAAGTCCAGGTACACTACATCCACTGGCTTTTCTTGAACAGCAGAACATTGGCCATCGCCCAATCTGCTGTTACTTCACCTGTTGCTAATAATGATTTAAATATCTCTTCTAGGGCCCCCAGCAATGTCTGCACTTCCCTCCTGTAGGGTCCGAGGGAACACCTGGTCAGGGTCTGGGAATTTATCCACCCTAATTTGCTTCAGGACAGCAAACACCTCCTCCTCTGAAATTTGTAAAAGGTCCATGAAGTTGATGCTGCTTTGCCTCACTTCAATAGATTCTGTGTCCATCTCCTGAGTAAATAGAGATGCGAAGTAAAGATCTCCCCCATCTCTTTTGGCTCCCCACCATTCTGATCCTCCAGAGGACCAATTTTGCCCCGGCAATCCTTTTGCTCTACTGTAGAATCCGATTCTCCATCACCCTATCTGCTAGAGCAACATCATGCCTGCTTTTAGCCTGTCTGATTTCTTACTTATGTATTCTCCTGCATTTCTTAGAATCCATAAGCACACCATTTGTTTACTGCCCTGTACCTGCTACGCACGTCCCCCTTTCTTCTTAACCAGGGCCTCAATACCTTTTGAAAACCAAGGTTCCCTACATCTGTCAACCGTACCTTAATTCTGACAGACACATACGAGCATTGTAGTCTCAAAATTTCAGTTTTGAAGGCATCCTATTTACTAAGTACACCTTTGCCCAATCCACACTTGCCAAATCCTTTCTGATACCATCAAAACTGGCATTTCTCCAACTTTGAATTCTTTTCACTATCAATGCACTACAGATTACACTCCAATGCTGACAGCAAAACTGGAATAATTTTCCAGTATTTAAGATCACGGACAAAGCATAAGCTAATTTGTAATACTTTGAGCTTAGTTAAAAATACTTTGAAACAAAAACATTGATGTATTTTAGGTTGTGATTTTTGATAATTTTTGAACATTTTTAAACATTCAAAGCTTCATTGGGGCTGACAGTTGACAAAGACTGTGGCTTAGCTGGCTTTAAAAATCTCAGGTTTTTGTTGTCCGTCTGCTGCCTCGCACCCTAAATGATGGCATTACATTGTACACAACCCTGCACAGGTTGTCTGTAGCTCATTGATGGCAAGTGAGCCAGCAGTAAGCCTCACTGCTGATAGCAAGTTCTAATCTATTACTCCATCTGGTTTCTGCAGCCATCTCAGGACTCTGTGACATTACAGCTTGTGTCTGAATGAGAGCTGCCAGTACTGTAGACTTGAGGAGAATCAGGAAGTGGCAGTTATACAAACCATGTTAATAAACTGGACTTTATAAACACTACATGGTATCAGTAGGTTTCAGCATTGTCATCAAGTTAACCTACATGATTCGGATCCTTCAACAAAGTATTCAAAGAGTACACAAGGAATTCAAAAAGATAAATATTTATTAATTGAACATTGAAATTCTGGCTTCTTCCATTGGAAATAGGGCACAAACCAGCCAGCAGTGTGCACTCCTGGTCACACTGGGGTACCTTCATTTACTTTTCCACTGGCAGACTCGGTTTCCTCTGTAGATGCCGCTTTGCGCTTCTGCCATTCAGCAGCACGCATCTTCCTCACCTCCTGGAAAACCTGAAGCAAAGAAGTAACAGAGGGTTATTCTGACTGCAAAAGTGTGCCTGGCCTTTTCCACTTCTTTGTACTCCACGTGGCCTTGCTTTTTCCATTCTTTAGTCCAGTTCTAGTAAGGGTTTCCTTTTTGCAAAACCAATTCTGTTGCAAAAACTCTACCCAAAGGCTCATCTTTCAGAGTTGCTGTGTTTCTTTTTCATTTGATCATAACTTTTCACTTCAGATGTATGGTAAACATTACTGCAAATATTTCTCTTCATGTTATTACCTGTGCAGTTACTTATATACAAAGTTAATTAAGTACTCAAACTAAGCTTGTTTACTCCTTTCATTAAACATCACCAACAGTGTACTCCTCAGGATGTCATCTCTACTGGGCTGGAGTTCAACTTGCATCACACAACCCCTAGTCTTGGTCCTGCAATCATTCTTCCTGCGCAACTTTGCATCATCTTTAATGGCAGGCTGTTCAACTGTACAGACAAATTGATTCTACCTTCAGCCAATATCAAGATCCGTACATTCTGGGGTCAGTAAAAGGCAGTACTCATTAGTCATTCTATAATGGATGCCTTTCCAAACTCGTCTAAGATTCATTTATCACGCCTACTTCAAAATATAGACTGAACTGTGTCATTTGCTTTAACAACCAACACAAACCAAGGGTGAGCTAGGGGCAGCACACGTGGTGTCACACATTGCGGCTCCAATATATTACACCCACAATGCTGAGGAAAACACAGAATACAACAGCAGCAAAACAAGCCCCCTTCCTCCCTGCCACCCACCCACATACATAGGCCTCTAACCCCAGGAGAGGGCATTTTCTTCCGCCAGCGGACTACCTCTAAACAGAGATCAGAATGGCTCCCTAACCGACTTAAACCTCCCATGTCCTAAAGAAGGGTTAATTGCAACTGCCCACTGATAACCCTGCTGGCTAATATCCTACCTTTATGCACAAAGCTTTCTTGGCAGCCCATCGCCGTGTCACTTTCCTGTAATACTCAGGAGGAAAGGTGTACTGGATGCCCAACTGCGTGCAGACATTCTCGAAAACTTCATAGCGTGTTCGCCGGAGGTACTTCAGCAACTTCTTCCGCCTGTCGATTGCCATCAGCATATGGCGTTTGTTGGTCTTATCCTGGCCAAGTGAAACCAGGAATGAGTGCTAGATAGTGTGTATGTAACTACTGAGGGCCAACCATTTCCCATAACACTAGGATAGGTAACTAGGGTGGCGACAAGGGGAAATAAAGGTCAAGTGATTTAATTAGTTTGGCCATAAACTGAATTAATAATCCTTTCAATTTAGTACATGAATAAATGCTGTGAAATACAGAATCCAGTGAGAGGAACTATTCAAGCCACAGAATTAGAGAGCAAGCCGGTGGGATTAAATCAGAGAGGTGCAGTAATGGAATTGGGTGAAGAGTAGAAGTTAGCTCACATGGACCACAAAACTGAGATCAGAGAAGGTGAAATAGAGAGAGAAGACAATGACTGATAGGATTCAGACTGAATTTGTGTGAGTCACTATTTTAGAAACCATCAGCTGGAACCACTTGAAACAGGAAGTACAGATTTAGCTGTAGAGTGCAGTAGAACTGAAGTACTCACCTTTCTGTGGAGCTGCAGGTGCTCCTGGAAATTCCGAATTTTTGCTGTTAAGATGGCAACTGAGGGAAGGATAGAGGAGAGGTAGGTAATTTAATGCATAATCATCTACGCTTTAAACTGAAATCAAGGAGCTAAGAAATGCAGATGCTGGAAACCTGAATTTAAAACTTTTACACTTGAGATATCCAAAAGGCGTTTGATTTGGGGTACCCAGCAGCTGCTGTTTTGGTTGCTTCAGATTCAGTAACAATGTACAGAAATAAACTAGTCAGTCCAAGTTTGCACCAATCACCCAGTTCCCATTAACTTTCTTGATTCTAAATCTTCTACACTTCACAGTAGTCAATTAACTTACCAACCCACGTATCTTTGGGATGTGGGAGGAAAATCAACACACCTGGAAATGTCCCTATTTCTGGAGAAAGATCATTTTCCTAACACATTAAGTTTGATTTCTCTCCACAAATGCTACCTGCCTGGAACAGCATACTGAACCATTTCATGGTTCAATGATCTCCCAGTATATCCTTTAAATCCATGTATACTCAATGTATAAATAATGTGGCTGCTCTAGATTCCCTTCTTCAATGTTTCTTCATTGGTGTAAATTTTCACACTTGCCAATACAGGTATTTCTCCTCACCACCCCTTACAAAGGTAGAGCGTTCCTTTGAAACCTTTCTTAAGCCAAAATGGCATAAAGCGAAAAACCATTAATTTATATGGGAAAATTTTTCTTAAAAGTGAAAATCCTCTTTGTAATGCAACAGATTACTAATACAGGTCTTTTGTAAAAGCAAAGTGGCGTAAAGCCAACATTTGTAAAGTGGGGGACACCTGTATTGTAAATTTCATCTTCACCTTCTCCAGTGCAATCACATCCCCTGGAAGGTAATGACCAGAATTACATACAAAACACAACCTGTACTCTAACAAGTACATGCTCTGGCATAATGTACCTATCCTTATATTCTATACATTGGTTAATAAAGGCATCTCTCTGATGTGGCTTTTAACCACTACAGTAACCTGTTTGCTACCATTAAAGACCAGTAAACATACACTCCAAAGTCTTAATGTTCCTCCACTTTGCTCAATATCCCCCCAGTTATTGTACACGCCCATGTTTTCTTCCACTCAGTACATCATCTCACAGTCCTCTGCTTTATATCCAGCTTGCCACTTTTTTTTGACCATTTGTATCGTACTGCAGTATAGAAGAATACCCACCAACCATCCAAGACCTTTGTTATCACCTATAGAAAGATTGCACCTTCTATATTCAAGTTTATATCATTACAATATTGCAAATAAGAAAATTAGGTATTGAGCTCTGTAGAACTGTCATTGCTTCAGGCTTCCCATCACAAAAATAATTCTCAAATATCCAATATTGTAGCGCTAAAATTACGACACGGAGTCGGTAACTGCAGTCGAAGGAAAAAACTTTATTCGAAATCCTCAGCCTCACTTTTAAGCCTCCCTCAACCTGCCCCCCGTGGCGCAGAGGCTCCAAAGCTCTGTGCTCGCAAACCCCCGTAGGCTATCTAATTGTGAGCCGGTTCGGATGTGCCAGGAAATGGGTCGCCACAATATCATTACTTGTTTCCTGCCCCCGAGCCAATTTTGAATTGTAAGTTATCCCTCTCCAATACACTGTTGACCACCTGGGACCCTGTTTCCACTGGGAAACAATGGTTTCTTTATTGCTATTGTTGATCCTCCTTGTGACCTCCTCAAAAAACAATTCAGTCATTATTTAGGCAGGGCATTATAATAAATACACATACTCTGATCTGATTTGATTTTCTAAACCAAGGTTCATAGTCAGAACAGATTCTAAAAATTTGCCCACACTAAAGATATATCAGGGATTCTGATGTATACACGGACACCTTCTAAGTCAACAGTCTGCTCCCCAGGGGAGGAGAGACTAAAATTAGAGGACATGGAGTTAAGGAGACAGGGGAAAGATTTTCAAGACCTGAGGGCAACTTTTACCACACAGAGGGTGATACATAAATGGAATGAGCTGCCAGAGGTGGTGGAAGAGACAGGTACAATTGCAATGATTAAAAGGAACTTAGATAGATGAATAGGGAATGTACAGATGGATAAGGGCTAAACAGCAACTGGGACTAGCACATGTAGATAACCTGGTCAGCATGGGCCAGGTGGGCTGAAGGGATGTTTCCTTTTGTATAATTCTATGACTCTAAAAACACATAAAATGTTCTCTATCTATGGGATGTTTGGACACTTTCTGACAATGGCATCATTGGTATCGTTCCTCTAGATTATTTTTAAACCCTCCCATACGGTCCAAATCCTCTTAAATTCGATTCCATTTTGTAATCCATTTTTACGTTAAGTAAGTTATAGCATTTCCAATCTTTTACTGATATTGAATCCAGCTGACCTATATTGTTGGCAAACATAGTTGGTAAGTAACAAAAGTCAGCAATTGAAACATTGCTGCCAAGTTTCAGAGACATAAGAACATTAGAAACAGCAGGTTTCAACCATTCAGTCAAATTGGCCAACTTGTCCTTGGTAACCTACGCTGCAAATCTCTTAAACAAAAATTCTATTGATCTGTGTAAATTATTTTCAGTCCCATAAGATGGAGTATTACTTGCCTAACTTAACAAGAATATACTTACCGATTAAGGCTACATAGTAACTTTGACAGTTGATTCCAAAGATTCAGCACCCACTGGGATGACCACAATCATAAGTTGCCCTCTCTGTCTGTATTAGAAGAGGCCAGTTTCTGCTTTAAGTTATCACTCTGTGGCATTGACTCAGTGGTTTCTTTCTCCATTAGAACCACCTGGTCTACTGGGCACATCACACAGCTCTGCCATTATAGCACAAAATACAGACAGAGAAGCAAAATCTCCAAACTGCCCTGTTAACTCACTGTAGATTTCAGCTCATCATCCCCCTCATTGCCTTCTGTTATTTGAAATGATCTTATTTCTTCTTCCCCAATCCTCATCTGAAACGTTAACTGTTTCTCTTTCCACAGATGCTGCCTGATCTGTTGTTTCTGCTTCTACTGATGGACTTCAGTAAATCTCATGTTCTCAATATTTATTGATTATTTATTATTATTGTTTCTTTTTATTGTATTTGAACAGTTTGTTGTCTTCTGCATTCTGGTTGAGCACCCTAACTGAGTGGTCTTTCATTGATTCTGTTATTATTCTATAAATTAATGATGTCCCCAAGAAAATGAATCTCAGTGTTGTATATGATGACATATAGTTCCAAGAAAAAAGTTCTGAACCCTTTGCAATTACCTGGCTTTAATAAGACAACATGTTATAAGTAACCTTAATCTCAGTCACAATAATAGACAAGCACAATCTGCCTAAACTAATAACAAACAACTGTACTTTTCAAGTCTTTACTGAACACACTGTTTAATCATTCACAGTCCAGGCTGGAAAAAGTGTGTGAAACTTGTATTTAAAAACCAGTAGAACCTCCTTTAGCAGCAATATCCTTCACCAAACGTTTCCTGTAGCTGCTGATCAGACTTGCACAAGGGCAAGTTTGAATTCCTCCGTACAAAACTGTTTCACACTGGTTAGGCACAGGAGTATGTTCAGCCAGAGACTCATTCCACCAAGATGTAACACTGAACGTCATAGGAAGTCATTCCTGCTCATGGCCATCAAACTTTACAACTCCTCCCTCGGAGTGTCAGACACTCTGAGCCAATAGGCCGGTCCTGGACTTATTTCCACTTGGCATTATTTACTTGTTATTATTTAATTATTTATGGTTTTATATTACTGTATTTCTACACTATTCTTGGTTGGTGCGACTGTAACGAAACCCAGTTCCCTTCGGGATCAATAAAGTATGTCTGTCTGTCAGTTCATCAACAGGAGGAAATGTGCAGATGCTGGAAATTCAGGCAACACACACAAAATGTTGGTGGAATGCAGCAGGCCAGGCAGCAACTACAGGAAGTAGTAAAGTTGAAGTTTTGGGCCGAGACTCTTCGTCAGGACTCATCCAAATTTCTGGGATAGCTAGCATGAACTCTTCAGGTCATGCCACAGCATTTATCCATACTATCCTTTGGCCTTAACAGTCACATTTTTACAGATACTGATTGCAACATTTTAACAGTAAAAGCAACTGCCTTCCCCAGGCACAAGTTAGTCAAATAACAAGTCCCCCTGCAGGCACCTCCTTATAGACCCTCTTGAGTGAGCAGGTCATGGTTGGGGTTTAATTCTCCATCCTGACTGGTTAGTTTGAATTGGGCTTGTTCTAAGTGGTCGACACAAGTCCAACACAGTTCAGAGGACACAATTAGACAAGCCTAAGCGAAGTGGCACCTAGAAGGCCTAAAAGAACTGTGTCATGGAATTGTGTACTCCATAACTTTATCACCATGCCAAAAAGTATACTTCAGTGAGAATGGAAGGCTATTGAACACAGGATAGCAGTAGCTTAAAAATTAGAGCAAAACAAAGTGGGTTCGCTGAACATCATGCTCACGCAGACCAAGGTTTGATGATGCCAATATCCTTGGCAAGGTAGAGAATGCCTACAAGAGAAAGAATAGGGAATCACTTGAGATGAAGTATGTGGGGAACCTAAATGTAGGTTCTAAAAGTGTAGAAATAGCTCCAGTCTGGCACCAAATATTCCAAAAGAGGGTGTGGGCTAAAAAACTCAACCAATCAAAACAAAGCCAATTCTTGTTCAGAGTTTTTCTCATAGTGAACACATGAACAGAGACTTTATCGAATTGTGTAAGGGAAGGGAAAAGAAACAAGTAGGGAAGTTATGGAAACCGTGACGATTAAAGAGGAGAAAGTACTGGCGCTATTAAGGAATATAAAACTGGATAAATCTCCGGATCCTGACAGGATATTCCCTAGGACCTTGAGGGAAGTTAGTGTAGAAATAGCTGGGGCTCTGACAGAAATATTCCAAATGTCATTAGAAATGGGGATGCTGTTGGAGGATTGGCGTATTGCTCATGTTGCTCCATTGTTTAAAAAGGGTTCTAAGAGTAAACCTAGCAATTACAGGCCTGTAAGTTTGACGTCAATGGTGGGTAAATTAATGGAAAGTATTCTTAAGAGATGGTATATATAATTATATGGATAGACAGGATCTGATTAGGAACAGTCAGCATGGATGTGTGTGTGGAAGGTCATGTTTGACAAATCTCATTGAATTTTTTGAAGAGGTTACGAGGAAAGTTGATGAGGGTAAAGCAGTGGATGTTGTCTATATGGACTTCAGTAAGGCCTCTGACAAGGTTCCGCACGGAAGGTTAGTTAGGAAGGTTCAATCGTTAGGTATTAATATTGAAGTAGTAAAATGGATTCAACAGTGACTGGATGGGAGATGCCAGAGCTGGATAACTGTTTCTCAGGTTGGAGACCAGTGACTAGTGGTATGCCGCAGGGATCTCTACTGGGTCCAATGTTGTTTGTCATTTACATTAATGATCTGGATGATGGATGGTAAATTGGATTAGTAAGTATGCAGATGATACTAAGGTAAGTGGCGTTGTGGATAATGAAGTAGGTTTTCAAAGCTTGCAGAGAGATTTAAGCCAGTTAGAAGAGTGGGCTGAACGATGGCAGATGGCATTTAATGCTGGTAAGTGTGAGGTGCTACATTTTGGTAGGAATAATCCAAATAGGACATACATGATAAATGGTAGGGCATTGAGGAATGCAGTAGAACAGAGTGATCTAGGAATAATGGTGCATAGATCCCTGAAGGTGGAATCTCATGTGGATAGGGTGGTGAAGAAAGCTTTTGGTATGTTGGCCTTTATAAATCAGAGCATTGAGCATAGGAGTTGGGATGTAATGTTAAAATTGTACAAGGCCAAATTTGGAGTAATGTGCACAATTTTAGTCACCAAATTATAGGAAAGATATCAACAAAATAGAGAGAGTACAGAGAACATTTACTAGAATGTTACCAGTGTTTCAGCACCTAAGTTACAGAGAAAGGTTGAACAAGTTAGGTCTTTATTCTTTGGAGAGTAGAAGGTTGAGGGGGGGACTTGATAGAGGTATTTAAAATTATGAGGGGGATAGATAAAGTTGATGTGGATAGGCTTTTTGAGAGTAGAGGAGATTCAAACAAGAGGACATGAGTTGAGAGTTAGGGGACAAAAGTTTAGGGGTAACACGAGGGGAACTTCTTTACTCAGAGAGTGGTAGCTGTGTAGAATGAGTTTCCAGTAGAAGTGGTAGAAGCAGGTTTGGTATTGTTATTTAAAGTAAGATTGGATAGGTATATAGACAGGAAAGGAATGGAGGGTTATGGGCTGAGTGCAGGTCGGTGGGACTAGGTGAGAGTAAGCGTTCGGCACGGACTAGAAGGGCCAAGATGGCCTGTTTCCGTGCTGTAATTGTTATATGGTTATATGGTTTAGTGAGTTCTAGAGATTACTGTAGGTCTTTTGATGCTACAGAAGGTCTTTTTCACCTTCCTCAGCATTGCATGTTGGGATCTTGTGATTTTTACAGGATGCCCATTCCTAGGGAGAGTAGCAACAGTATGGGGTTTCCTAAATTTGTAGACAATTTCTCTTACTGTGGAAAGATGAACATTTAGGTCTTTAGAAATGCTTTTGTATACTAGAAAATAAAACAAATTGAATTTGGCACAGGATACATTAGAGGAAATTTTAAAAATTAGGAATGAAATTAATAGTTTGGCTAAGCAAGAAATCAGGAAAAATTTAATGTTTCTTAAACAGAGACACTATGAAAGTGGATCGAAATCTATGAAAATACTGGCATGGAAACTGGAAAAAAAGATAGCAGAAAATACAATTCATTGAATTAGGGACCCAAGAACAAAAATGATAAAAAAAATAAGCGAAGTGAAATTCAAGAAGCTTTTGAAATGTTTCACAAAACTCTATATTCCAAAGTTCCAGGGGGAAGCATTACCCAGACTGACACCTTCCTGAATTCTGTAGAGTTACCCACTTTAAGCAAAGAACAAAACAGAATGATGACTGCTGACATAACTGAAGTTCAACTAAAAGCTGCAATTAGTAGGCTTGAATTAAGCAAGTTACCAGGATCAGATGGATATATGGCAGAGTGGTACAAAGAATTTAAAAATAAGTTAATTCCCGTCTTACTCCCCACATTGAACTGGGCTCTAAAAAAGGCACAAATGCCACCCAGCTGGAAGGAAGTGATAATCTCAGCTATAATGAAAGAAGGCAAGGATAAAATGGAATATGGGTCATTTAGGTTCTTAATGTAGATTATGTAGCGGTGTGCTACAAGCAGCGCTAAAATTACGACACGGAGTCGGTAGCTGCAGTCGAAGGAAAAACTTTATTCGAAAACTTCAGCCTCACTTTTAAGCCTCTGTCAACCGGCCCCCCATGGCGAAGAGGCTCCAAAGCTCTGTGCTCGCAAACCCCCGTAGGCTATCTAATTGTGAGTCGGTTCGGATACGCGGGCTTCTGCGCCCCACCGCTGGTGGTAGAAGCACCAGTGGTCATTGGGCCGGGGGTTAGTGGGCTCTGCGGCCGGGCCTGGACTGGTTTGCTGCCGGAAGCGTGGCTGGGAGATCTGTGCGATGGACGCCCCGCTCACCTTTTTGGCGTTCCACAGCAAGTCCGCCCGGGCTGCCACCTTCCGGGGGTCACTGAAATCCGCGTCGGACAGCAGCAGGCGTATGTCCTCGGGCAGCTGCTCCAGGAATGCCTGCTCAAACATGAAGCCTGTGTGTCCCTCGGCCAGAGACAACATCTCGTTCATTAAAGCCGATGGAGGTCTGTCGCCCAAGCCATCCAGGTGCAGTAAACGGGCAGCCTGCTCGCGCCGTGAGAGTCCGAAAGTCCTGAGGAGCAGGGCTTTGAATTCCGTGTACTTGCCGTCTGCCGGGGGCGACTGTACGAACTCCGCGACCTGGGCAGCTGTGTCCTGGTCGAGGGAGCCCACCACGTAGTAGTAGCGGGTGTCTTCTGAGGTGATCCGGCGAACGTGGAATTGGGCTTCGGCTTGCTGGAACCATAGGTCCGGGCGCTGTGTCCAGAAACACGGCAGTTTCAACGAAACCGCATGAACAGAGGCGGCGTCGGTCATTTCTGGTCCAAAAATCGTTTGGACCGTCGGGGTCACCAATTGTAGCGGTGTGCTACAAGCAGCGCTAAAATTACGACACGGAGTCGGTAGCTGCAGTCGAAGGAAAAACTTTATTCAAAAACTTCAGCCTCACTTTTAAGCCTCTGTCAACCGGCCCCCCATGGCGAAGAGGCTCCAAAGCTCTGTGCTCGCAAACCCCCGTAGGCTATCTAATTGTGAGTCGGTTCGGATACGCTAGGAAATGAGGCGCTACAATTATAGATTATTTACCTCCATCATGGCCAAACGATTAGAAGAGTTTCTACCCATACTGATACATAACGATCAGACAGGTTTTATACAGCAACGCCAGACACAAGACAATATACGAAGGATGCTTAACATTATGGATCACATACAAAAAAAACTGAAGAAACAGTGATCAGCGTGGACGCTGAAAAGGCATTTGATTCAGTTAACTGGAAATTTCTTTACAGAATTTTACATAGATTTGGTTTCCATGACACAATTATTAAAACTATAAGGCACTATATGATAACCATACTGCTAGGATTAAAATCAATGGATATTTATCAAATAGTCTTATCTTACAAATGGGTACGAGACAGAGTTGTGCATGGTCACCACTGCTATTCGTATTATATCTGGAACCATTAGCTCAAAACATCAAATAAAATGAAGATATCAGGGGAATTACTATTAAAGGGACAGAGTGTAAACTGGCTTGTTATGCAGATGACATTTTGATCTATCTAGGGCAACCAACATACTTTTTACCTAAATTGATGCAATCTTTTGAACAATATGGTCAATTATCAGGATACAAGATCAATACAGATAAAACCCAATTACTTTCATATAACTATAGCCCAGCAAGAGAAATTGGAAGTAGATATCCCTGGGCATGGCAAACAGTCTTTCAAATAACACACACAAAATGCTGGTGGAACACAGCAGGCCAGGCAGCGCCTATAAAGAGAAGCACTGTCGACGTTTTGGGCCGAGACCCTTCGTCAGGACCAACTGAAAGGAAAGATAGTGAGAGATTTGAAAGTAGTGGGGGGAGGGGGAAATGTGAAATGTGGTATACTGCGTTCGGTGCTCCCAGTGTGGCCTTTTATATATTGGTGAGACCGACGCAGACTGGGAAATCGTTTCATCGAGCACCTAGGCCCGGTCCGCCAGAGAAAGCAGGATCTCCCACAGTGGCCACACATTTTAATTCCACGTCCCATTCCCATTCTGATATGTCTATCCATGGCCTCCTCTACTGTCAAAATGAATCCAAATTCAGGTTGGAGGAACAACACCTTATATACCAGCTGGGTAGCCTCCAACCTGATGGCATGAACATTGACTTCTCTAACTTCCGTTAATGCCCCTCCTTCCCTCTTCAGATTCAGTTTATTGTCATTCAGAAACCACAAATGCAATGCAATTAAAAAATGAGACAACGTTCCTCCAGAATGATATTACAAAAGCATATGACAAAACAGACTACACTAGAAAATCCACATAACCTTTGGCAATCCCCAATCCAGAGTCCGGAGAGGCTGCTGCGTATTAATATCACGCTACTGTCTTACCGTCCCCGGAAAGAAGTTCCAAATCCACCAAACAAGACCAAAAACTAAAGCTACAAAATCTGCACAAAACCACATAGCTACAACATATAGTTACAACAGTGCAAACAATAGCATAATTGATAAACAACAGACTATGGGCACAGTAAAAATAGTCCAAAGATGTTAAAGGACTATAAGTTCAAAGAAATTGTACACAGTTCCCACAAGTCCCCAGGGTCCCAACAGACTCACCACTCCACACCGGCGGCAGAAGGGAATACCCCCGCTATGGACTTCCATGGCGCCGCCCAACTCAACCTCGCAGACGCAGCACACATGAAAGCCACCTGACCGCAGCGGACTCCGAGTCCGTTGAACCTCTGAGCCGACGACCATCCCCTCCGGCACAGCTTCTCCAAGCACCATCCTCTGCCCAGCGTATTAAGACCAATGGCCATCGGCAACGCAACCCCGGGACTGGGGGCCTGTTCTTCCCAGCAGAGTCCTGGACCTCACAGCAGCAACAAAGGTCTTCCTGGAGATTTCCAGATGTTCTTCTGTGCTCCCATGTCCGTTTTCAATTGATTATGATTGCACATGGCACCCCACTTCACAAATAACTGATAATCAGCTCCGGAGTGGCCGCTGCAAGCTGCGTCGCACCGCCATCTTGGAAAATCTTACCCCATCCCTGACATATTTAGTTGTTTGCCTGTTCTCCATCTCCCTCTGGTGCTTCCTCCCCATCCCCCTTTCTTTCTCCCAAGGCCTCCCGTCCCATGATCCTTTCCCTTCTCCAGCTTTCGCCAATCACCTTTCCAGCTCTTAGCTTCATCCCACCCCCTCCAGTCTTCTCCTATCATTTCCCCCTCCCCCTTACTACTTTCAAATCTCTTACTATCTTTCTTTTCAGTTAGTCCTGACGAAGGGTCTTGGCCCGAAACGTCAACAGTGCTTCTCCTTATAGATACTGCCTGACCTGCTGTGTTCCACCAGCATTTTGTGTGTGTTGTTTGAATTTCCAGCATCTGCAGATTTCCTCGTGTAGTCTTTCAAATATTTGGGCATTATTATCCCAAAAGATTTGGCAAAATTATCAGAATGCAAGTATCAGCCTATATATAAAAAATTAAGGAAGATATAACAAGATGGAACCTAATTCCTTTTTTCAGTCTCAGTTCAAGGATTGAATCTATTAAAATGAATACACTGCCCAGACTATTAGATCTCTTTCAGACTCTACCAATAGAGATTAGTCATAATCAATTCAATGAATGGAACAAAATGTTATCAGGCATGGTAAAAGACCTAGAGTTCATCTCAAAAGTTTACAATTAGCCAAGGAAGGGGGGGGGGGGGGGGGAATGGGATCTACCTTATCTTAGAAATTATTATTTTACAGCACAGTTGAGAACTGTTATGTGTTGGTGCAACCCATCATATGACGCTCAATGGAAAAACATTGAGGAGGGGATACTTCCCATCCCCATACAGGCAATTTTGGCTGATAACAACCTACAAAGGTACATAAATACTATTGATAACCCATGGGTGAAATAGACTCTTAAAATATGGAAAACTATTATAAAAGAATACAAACTAGAGGGAGATAGTGCAATTCTTAAGTGGTGTGCATATGACTTGGATTTTATGCCGAATAAACTGGATGCTAGATTTAAGGACTGGACAGCTAAAGGAATAACAGTTCTTTGCAATATAATGAAAGGAGGAACACTGTTCAGTTTTGAAATGCTTAAAGAGAATGCTTACAAAAACAAGACTTTTATCAGTACTTACAGATGCGGCAATATGTTAATAGGACGGTTAAAAATGTAACCAAGGCAAGACATGTTTGATAGAGCTATTAGAAAAGCATATAATTCAGATAACAGTAGTAGAATCATTTCAAGCGTGTATAAGGCTTTGTCAAATCTTAAAGCACATTCCACTTCATACATTAAAACAAACTGGGAGAAGGAAGGAGGGATAATTATATCTGAGGAAGAATGGACAATAATACGGAGATATCAATGGAAGTGTACCAGTTCACAGAAATGGAGGGAGTTTGGATGAAAAAACTTGATATTTTATTACACCCTCTCAGAAATCCCATTATGATAGTAACCTCCCCGTTTGCTGCAGAAATTGTGGAAATCAAAATGCAAATCATTATCATATTTTCTGGGAAAGCGCCGTTATCAAAGACTATTGAAGTGGGAGACACAATGCCCTAGAAGACATCTTTACATGTGAAATACCCTTAGAAAGTAAGACCATGTATTTTGGGTATATACCACAAGAATGGTTGAAAAGAGATAAATATTCAATGAATATACTGTTGGTGGCTGGTAAAAAGACTCTTACTAGGAAGTGGTTATCACAGGAGAGCCCAACTTTAGATAGAAATTACAATGGACATTTACAAAATGGAGAAGATAACAGCATCTGTTAATCGTAAGTTGGAACAATCTGATTCATACTGGGAAAAATGGTTTAACTACATTAACACCTCATAGGTCTGATTTTATTCCCACAAATCAATGAATATGTTGTTAAAACAAAAATCACTCCCTACTTGTACATAGTTTTCTCCTTTCATTGTTCTTTCTTTCCTCTCCTTTCTATAAGGGTATACCTCAGATAAATATTATGTGGAGATTCGTGGCATATAGGACTATATGATATATATGTACAATATCTGAAATACATCTTCTGTATTTTTTATTTTTTATGTATCTTTATGTTTGTTTGATGATGAACTTCAATAAAAAATTTATAAAAGAAATATTTTGTAGCCTTTTTCAGCTTCACGCATCTCTACAGATCTTCTAAGATCCTCTGAACATTGTTTTGATTGAGGCATGGTGCACATAAACAGATAGTTCTTGGGAAGAGCAGGCTCTGTCAGTAACCTGACTTTTGTGTGTCTTTTATAGGGCAGGCACCTCTACAACTTGCACCTTAAATCTCATCTCATTGATTGGAACACCTGACTCCAAATAGCTTTTGTAGAAGGCATTACCCCAGAGGTTCACATAATTTTTGAATTATGTGAGTGTGAGTGATTAAACAAAGTGTTCAATAAAGACATGAAAAGTGCAATTGTTTGTGAGTTATTAGTTTAGGCTGATCATGTTTGTCTATTATTGTGACAGATGCTGATCAGACCACATTTTATACGTAATTAATTCAGAAAACCTGGCAATTGCAAAGGGTTCACAAACTTTCTCCAGCAACCATAACATACTTTGATGATAAACTGACTTTGAACTTTGAATAAAATGCAACTGCCCTGAAACTGACAGCATTCTTAAAGGGCTCGTCAGGATGGAGTTTGTTAGGTTCAATCTCCTGAATACAGAAGCTAAAATGGAGGTAATATTAGTATCAGTACTCAGGCATTTAGAGGCAAAGGATGGTTTTGCGTGGTAATTCTCTTTTCTAAGAAGCTTGTCGATATGCAGCCACTAAGTTTATTTGGTAAAACTGGCAATCGGATGGGAAAATGACATCACAGACAACTATGATCCCACTTCAGCTGCGTCCTGGTTTTTAAATGAGTGACTGAAATACGATGAGCCGTGCATGGAAAGGCAAACTCACTTTGGACTTCTGTGGAACCAACATCACTGGGACTCCTCCGCACCTTCTCCACCAGCTGGCTGGTCTTCAACTGCAGCTTCTCTCTCTAAAAGTAAGTCATGCAATCAATCTTGTAGCAGCAGGAAAGTCAACAGCATGAGCAAAATACCTATAAAAAAGTTAACTTGCTCCCTTCACTATATCCACAGTGACACACAGAAAGGAGTATTAGGTGAATTCAGATGGGGAGTTCTTTCAGCCCAGGCTCTGGATGCGCTAAGTGTTTTAAAATTTACATTGATGGTTAGGTTCTGGAGTTAATAAGTTGCTGTTACCAAACATTAATAGTCTCCAAATTACCTTCACACAGTCACATAGGAACAACAGAAATACCCAAAATTCAACACAAACGTTTAATAAAATTTGGCAAATGTTCAGGAGTTCTGCATAGGTTCATTCAAATGAGACAGGGAAGTTATGGTAGGGTGCAGGAACCATGGTGTACAAAGGCTGTAGTTAATCTAGTCAAGAGGAAAATAAAAGCTTACGAAAGCTTCAGAGAGCTAGGTAATGTCAGAGATCTAGAAGATTATAAGGCTAACAGGAGGGAGCTTAAGAAGGAAATTACGAGAGCCGGAAGGGGCCATGAGAAAGCCTTGGCAAGCAGGATTAGGGAAAACCCAAGGCATTCTACAAGTATGTCAAGAGCAAGAGGATAAGACGTGAAAGAGTAAAACCTACCAAGTGTGATAGTGGGAAACTGTATGGAACCGGAGGAAATAGCAGAGATACTTAATGAATACTTTACTTAAGTATTCACTATGGAAAAGGAGATTGGTGATTGTAGTGATGACTTGCAGCAGACTGAAAAGCTTGAGTATGTAGATATTAAGAAAAAGGATGTGCTAGAGCTTTTGGAAATAATGAAGTTGGTTAAGTTGCCAGGACCAGATGAGATGTACCCCAGGCGACTGTGGGAGGCAAGGGAGGAGATTGCTGAGCCTCTGGTGATGATCTTTGCATCATCACTAGGGACGGAAGAGGTTCCAGATCGGAGGGTTGTGGATGTTGTTCCCTTATTCAAGAAAGGGAGTAGAGATAGCCAAGGAAATTATAGACCAGTGAGTCTTACTTCAGTGGTTGGTAAGTTGATGGAGAAGATCCTCAGAGGAAGGATTTATGAACATTTGGAGCAATATATGATTAGGAATAGTCAGCACTATTGGGCAGGTTGTGCCTTATGAGCCTGATTGAAATTTTTGAGGATATGACTAAACACATTGATGGAGGAAGAGCAGTAGATGTAGTGTATATGGATTTCAGCAAGGCATTTGATAAGGTACCCTATGCAAGGCTTATTGAGAAAGTAAGGAGGCATGGGGTCCAAGGGGGCATTGCTTTGTGGATCCAGAACTGGCTTGCCACAGAAGGCAAGAAGTGGCTGTAGATGGGTCATATTCTGCATTGAGGTTAGTGACCAGCGAATCTGTTCTGGGGCCCTAAATTTGCTGATGACACAAAGGTTTGAGATGTTGTGGATAGTGTGGAGGGTTGTCAGAGGTTACAGCGGGACATTGATAGGATGCAAAACCCAGCTGAGAAGTGGCAGATGGAGTTCAACCCAGATAAGTGTGAAGTGGTTCATTTTGGTAGGTCAAATATGATGGCAGAATATAGTATTAATGGTAAGACTCTTGGCAGTGTGGAGGATCTTGTGGTCCGAGTCCATCGGACACTCAAAGCAGCTGTGCAGGTTGACTCTGTGGTTAAGAAGGCGTACGGTGTATTGGTTTTCATTAATCGTGGAATTGAATTTAGGAGCCGTGAGGTAATGTTGCAGCTATATAGGACCCTGGTCAGATCCTCTTGGAGTACTGTGCTCAGTTCTGGTCGCATCACTACAGGAAGGATGTGGAAGCTATGGAAAGGGTGCAGAGGAGACTTACAAGGATGTTGCCCAGATTGGGGAGCATGCCTTATGAGAATAGGTTGAGTGAACTTGGCCTTTTCTCCTTGGAGCATCAGAGGATGAGAGGTGACACGATAGAGGTGTATAAGATGATGAGACGTATTAATCATGTGGATAGTCAGAGGCTTTTTCCCCAGGGCTGAAATGGCTGCTACAAGAGGGCACAGGTTTAAGATGCTTGGGAGTAGGTACAGAGGAGATGCCAGGGGTAAGTTGTTTGTTTATTTGTTTTTTTAAACACAGAGTGATGAATGCATGGAATGGGCTGCCAGCAACGGTGGTGGAGGCGGATACGATAGGGTCTTTTAAGAGTCTTTTGGATAGGTACATGGAACTTAGAAAAATAGAGGGTTATGGGTAACCCTAGTAATTTCTCAGATAAGGACGTGTTCGGCACAACTTTGTGGGCCGGAAGGCCTGTATTGTGCTGTAGGTTTTTTATGTATCTCTGTTTCTAAACACACATTGCTCCCTTGTTGAAAGTACGGACAATGACAACCACCCTCTCACCAGTACTGGCAAACTATCTACTTCCTTCCAACTTTCACAGTAGCTCCAGTCAGCTGCAGCTTCCACTTCATTAAGCTGTTGTGACCTGGGTCTTGTGAAGTCACAGTCTCTCTCTGTTTTCACATTTCTTCACTGAGATTCTCCAGCATAAATTACCACCGACTTTCCCAAATTTTGTCACAGCCTCACGCTAATTTTAACCAGATTATTAGAATTAAATAAATTCAAGCTCTGGAAGGTCGGGGAACTGTGTTTCTTTTATTATGTATAACTGGTTCAGCCTCTTTAGCCACCATCACAAATGAAGCCCTTCCTGGCTGCGATGGTTTTATTCCCAGTGTTACGTACTCGTGATACATGACAGTGGAGCCCTTGTCATGTGACTGGGGTTGAAGCTGTACTGGACTTGAGGTGATGGTCTTGTGATGATGGAATGACGTCATTTTCCCGCCAGTAGAGATCATGTGACGGGTTTTTTTTTACAGGTTATAAAAGGTAGACCCCACCCTGTGAGGAGGGGCAGTTCGTGGCTGGATTTGCCAAGTTGACTTCATGCCACTGCGTGTTTGAAGTGATGACGCAGTTCAGGATGAAGTTTTTATTTAATGCCTAAAGTTTAAAAGGTTAATGCCAACAGGTTCTTTATGATTCTGTTAGTTCGAGGGAATTAGAGGAGAGTGAAGATTCAAGGTTGGAAGTTAAAGATCGAGGAGAATCGCTTTCTACGGTGAAACGGGGGCGACCTTTGTTTGATCCTTATTTGGAAGGATTTCGTTGACTATCTTCGTGTTAATCCCTGGGTTTACCAGAAAGGATTGAGGATAGTGAGGAAGGAAAGGTCAGTGCCTTTAAGCCGTTCTGTTTCGTAAATTCTTCGTGGGAATTTCGACGTCGGGGATCGAAGCAAGCGACGTGAAAGAGAATTTAAATCGTCCTGTAAAGTCTCTCCTTTTAAAATGGACTGTGAGCATATCGAACTTTTGGCAATATCACTTTAAGAACTGTTTTGGAATACCGCTTTAAAGAACTGTTTTGGAATATCACTTTACGAACTGTTTGAACAGCCGCTCAGCAGCTGTTTCCGGTTACGGTAGTGTTTGTTTACTTTTGGGGGGTTTGTTTTCTGTGTTTAATAAACGTGTTGTTTGTTATAAGAAACCCTTGCCGAACTCATATATTTATTGTTGCCTGAATACGTAACACCAGTGATTTGTTGTTGTTTAGATACAGCACAGCTTCAGGCTATTCAGCCTATCGTGCCCATGCTGCACAATTGCATCCCTAGGACGTATTAACCTAACCTGTACGTTTTGGACCGTGGGAGGAAACTGCAGCGCCCAGAGGAAACCCACACGGTCAGAAAGAGAAAATACTAACTCCTTACAGGCAGCGGTGAAACTGAAACTGGGCCACTGGCACTAGAAGTGTTAAGCAAACCGCCCTGCCCCCATGCTGCCCCAATTTACTAACTGCACAGGCTGTTACTCAGTGAGCCCATGGCCTGCTGCTGTTCTTGTTGAGTAGCTGGTGGTACACAGAACAAAGGAACAAATCAATAATAAGCCACTCCATCCTTCCTCTTGCAGGCTGTGCTGGAGAGTAGCAACAGATGAACAAGAGCACATTTACTCCTGAAGGATAACCACCCCTCAGATCACCTGCTTGTGTTCCGTAATTTTACAAGCAATGTTTTCCGGATCACCCCTGGTAAGGCCAGCTTACACTCAGGAACGTGAATGTATGCTAGTATAACGGTGCAGTCAGTTAAATAAAATTGTAACTCAGCAGCAGAGGGGAGTGGTTAGGAACAAATAATGAAATGGGGCATCACAAAAATATCAGAAAATGTCATTGCTTGGACTGCTGCAAATCACAGAATGCTCTTCTTGAATCCAATCCAAAAAGGGGACTTACATGACTTGCCATTTCCAACGAGAGCATCCTTCGAACCACCTCATCCGTCCTGCAGAAAAATATGTCCCAGAGTTAACACCCTTACATTCTCTTCCCTTGTTTCACCTTGGTCTCCCTGCGCACTGCCCCAAATCTACATCCACATCTGTTCCACATGCTGAATAACAGGTGCATGGTTACCAAGCGACTTGACATGACATCCCAGCCTGCGGAACTGGTCTCCACTGCCCTCAGTTCCCATCCCCTTGGGTAAAGCACACTCCTTCTGCCCCGAAGTCTGATTCTGAGTAACCATCCCACCTGTCCTGGTCACACCCCATTTTACAAGTGGCTAATTCTGTGTCCCACACGTGCCAGACACTTTTTCAAAGGGCTTTCTTCACAGTACCAGGGCACTCGGACTGAGCACTGCAGCAACTTATCCACTCAGTGAGTCACGTGGCAAAAGCAGCAGGGCAAAGCACCATTCAGTAGGATTCCACGCTCAGTTTAAAACGTGCAGCAATTTGATATTTAGACTGCCAGCCAAGGATTTCCCACACTCCAGTGCAATATTCAAAACTACATGGAGACACAAGGGACTGGCAAGCTGGAGAGCTTGCTTCATTCAAAACCATACCGATACCGTCAACCCCTCTGAAACACACAGGGCCAGTTTTGAACAGATTGTGCCAGCAAGCAGCAGGTGCTGAACTAAGTGACAGTATTTAAACATTGAACAACAGTTAGCGAACGATAGCTACGTACTTGTTCACTGCCTCCACGTCTCTGTAGTCCTTCTTCAACATGGTTGGTATCAGATCATCCAACTGGCTTGGAAATTCTATCAGATAAAAATATTGTTAAAATGGAAAAGCACTGAAAAACTTCATCCAATAATGCAGGGAACAAGGGCTGCAATCATGCACATAAGCTTTGTAATATAAATAGATATTCAGTTCCAAACAAGCAGCCCTGCTAAGGGTATCGGCTGGAAACGTCGACTGTACTTTTTTTCCATAGATGCTGAACTCCTCCACCACTTTGTGTGTGTTGCTGGGATACCCAGTTCGATCTGCTCTGCCACTCCTTCTCACAATTCTCTAGTAGCTTCAAGTATGACCTTGTGAAAGTTCCAGTGGTTATTTCCATCACTTTACCAAATGTTCCCACCCCAACACCCTATAATTGCTTTTATCCACCCTGATTCTTCCATCAGGTATCCACTCCTCTACCAAACAAATTTAAACCCTCCTCAAAGGCACCCAGCAAGGATATTGGCCCCAGTTATAACCAATCTGGCTGTCCTAATGACAATACCAAACTCACAGAATTGTAAAATCCACTCCTGCTTCATGCATCCAGTTGCTTTATCCACCTTTTCCTGTACTTTTTTTTATGTGTGTACAGGGAGCAGTCCTGATATTATTTCTTCTCCGATCACTGAATTCCCCTTGTAAGACTTCATTCCTCGTTCTATCTATGGGATTGGTACAGATGAGATTCAGTATTTAAGCCCTTCACCCTCTCCCTTCGGGATTTTTTCCCAGATATTTAATGGGCTCCATTGGGCTGGGGTTAGGCAGGGGACGTTTCACCCACACAATCACTCTTCTGTCCCTCCAACCACTAAACCACACCATCTTCCTCTCATGTCCAGAAACGACAGGTCGGTGTCAGGAGATTAGGCAACAAGGAATAAACTCCGAGGCTGTGCTTCTCTGAGTGACGCCGCGGGTTAAGGTCCCAAACGCCCATGGGCCAAGCTCTGGGTACTACGGTCTGTGGGACACACACACACACCCCGACCACCACTCCCCACCCACCTGGCGTCCTCTTCGAAACCGTGGCAAGGCAGCGGGTGAATGGCTGCAAGGCCGTACCTGCAAAAAGAAAAGGCACAGTTACGGTCGGACTGGACCCAGCAGCCTTCCCTCCAGCTACCCATTGCTCCCGTCCCCGGACCGTGTCCACGCCGTTCTGGGGCAGGTACTGGTCCGCTTCACCACCCGAAGCGTGGGCTGGAACACACCCGGTCCTCGCCACCCACCGTACCCCTCCAGCCCAGATCCCGTCTCCGTCCCTGCCCCACCGGTCCCCGAGACCCAATTCCCATTCTCCCATATCGGCCCCGCACCTACTCGCCCCTAGAGTAGTCTCCCTCCTCCCTTCCGGCCCGATAGCTTACCCAGCCGCCGCGCCAGCCCACCATCGTCTCCTCTGGCCCAGCAGTGGAGAGGACGGTACGACTGGCCGCCGCAAACAACCAGGCCCCGAGCCCCGGTCTCCAGTAATCCACACACCGCTCTCCGCAACATCGGGCGTCATTCACAGCGCGACTCGAAACATCATCGGAAAGCGACAGGGACCGCGGTTTGTACCACGTGGGTGCCGGGGCGCGCGTTGCCATGGCTACCGCAGAGGCAGCGCTGGCTGGAGTTTGATGTCTTCTCACCCAACAAAGTGAAGGGTCCGAAAGGACAGAGAACGCGTGCAGCTGATACAAGCCATTCGGCCCACCATGTCTCTGCTGAACACGATGCCGAATTCAACCAAACCCCACCTGCACGTGGCCCACGCCCTTCCATTCCCTGCACACTCATGTGTCTGTAAGTCTGTTGAATACCTCTGTGGTAACGGCTTCCAGCAAAGCATTTTGACATTTCTACCACGGGAAAACAAGAAACACACAAAAATGCTGGAAAAAACTAAGATACTGACTGTCTATCTATACCTATAATTATTTTATAAGCTCCTAACAGGTTGCCGGCAGCCTCTGCCAGACAAAAACCATCCAGGCCCATCCCGATTTCCCCCCTGCACCATTTCCACAGCAACCACTTCCATCCAGTAATGGGTCTACCAGAACTGTACATACAAGAAGTAGAAGCAGGAGTGGGCCATTGCACCACCCGCACTGCCATGTTATTGAGTTGTCAATACAGGGGGTAATGCATTGGAACAGACCTGCTGGAAAATTATCCTTGTAGTATGCTGGAATTGGAGAGATGGAAAAATGTTGGCTGAGTGAATTCAGTCTGCTCTAGATGGTGATTTAAAGCACAAAATGCTGTAAATAATAATCACAGCAGAGATACAGTATTCTGGGAGGCATCTATCTACAGAAGAGCATATAACATAGAAAGCGAAGCTGAGTTACTCCCTCTTGTTGACAAATTTCCAAATAGATGTCATCAAGAATTTTTAGCATTTACACTTAGTTATGTCTCATAAATACCTCAGATACCTTTCATTAAGACTGATAATGTTGGGCAGGCATAGAGTTTTTTTTTTATTGAGACGTCTTTGGAATGTGGGAGGAAACTCACGAGGTCACCGGGAGAAAGTACAAACTCCTTATAGGCAGCGGTGGAAGTTGAACCTGGGTCACCTGTACCGTAAAGTGTCATGCTAACCATTACACTATTGTGTTTGTCTTAGTTGTGGAGGAATAATCACCTAACAATGGAGGCAGATAAAGTGAGTTCCATTGTGTAGTGATGTGCCAGCGAGGTGCATCAGTGAACACAAAGTGCACTGCAGATGCTGCCCGACCTGCTGAGTTCATCCAGCTTTTGTACGTGTTGGGGTGCATCAGTAGTACTGTACAAGCATCAAGCGGGCAGAGTTACTTGAAGTGATGGGCTGTCTGTTTCAGTGATCTGCGGTGTGGGGAAGTGAAGAGATGCAGAAGTTGTTCAAGCTTTGGGAATATACCTGCCGAGCTGGGCATGGTGGGGATGGATTGAGAGATGTCAAGAGGTCCAGAATCAAAGGCATAGCCAGACCAATTCATTAGCTGTAGTCTAACTGAGTGATGACAGAGACTGAGAAATTGATTCCAAGCCACTTTATAATTACATTAAGGGCAAGAATGTAATTGGAGTAAGATAGGACCCAATTGGGACTGACAGGGCAATCTACACATGTAGGTGAGGTCTTATAAGAATATTTCTCACTAGGGAGATGGGCATTGCAGCTGAAGCATTAAGGATTGGGGGGGGTGAAGGTTGAGATTCTGTAACAAGTCATCATTCAAAAGAAGGTATTAATTGTCATGGTAGCTCTCAAGGTAGATCAATCCCCATGGTTTGGTGTCATGTATTTCAGACTACTTTGGGAAGCAAGAGGGACATGCAATAATGCATATGACAAGGTCCAACCTGAGAGACAATGAGTATCTAAAAGTTTGAAATCCATTAGATCCAAACGGTCTTGTAACTGAAAGCAGATAGTTGGAATCCACAAATGGACTGTGGAAGCAGAGGCTCTCACACCATTTGAATGAGCATTTGAATTGCCGAAGAAGGAAGAGGACCCTGAAGATTCACACTTAATAATTCAGAAACAGCTTCTTCCCCTCTGTCCTTGGATTTCTGAAGAGTGTCTGAAGACTGCTTCATTATTCTTCCTTTTTGCATTGTACTGTTGCTGTAAAACAGCATATTTCATGTCATAAGACAATGATTATGAAGAGATTAATTTAGATGGGAGCTCAATATCTAGGAATATAAGAAAATTCAGATTGTGTGTGAAGGGCTCTATTTGCCATTTGCCAGACAATGGGAATGTTCACAGTTTGTGAGCAGTTTGGAAGACGTGTCGGTGATTTCTCTCGATGGTGGAAGGAACTGTCCATTGGAAGATGAAGGTGATGACTGTTCTATTGTGGTAAAGCAGGAGGTAAGGTGTTAAGCATGGGCTGTTGCAGTGAGGGCTTCTTAATCAAATCTGATGACAGTGTTGCATTAGACGAGTGTATTTTCTCCCAGACTTCTTTTTCTTTCAGATTTATGAGATGGCCCGAATCAAACAGTCATTTATATTGTGGAGGTGATCCAAAAATCCATGTAATGACTTTATCCTGGGCTGATGCTAACTGGCATCTATTCAGTGTGATGTGGCCAACACCGAACTTCAAGAGGCTGCAAAGAGCATTGGCTGAGTTGCAGTGCAGAAGACGTCCCAGGTGACTCTCAAAGTTAGAGTGGAACAACAGAGAAAAGAAGCCAGGGCAAAACAAAAGTGAAACATTGATGTGATGTGTGAGAACAAAGGCATGAAGGTGCAGTTTTAAGGAGTTAAATAATCCTGTGAGTTCACAATATTTCATTATGTACTGAAAATAATGTGTAATTATAGCTACCCATAGGTATGTAGTTGGTGGTTTGACTGATGGAGTGTAAAATAAAGGGAGTGAAACCAGTGGGAAGTGTGTTGCTGATGGGCATTTGCTGAGGGTTGGGTGGAGAGGGAAAGTGAAAAGACAGGATGGTGGGGGTGAGATGAGTTGGGAGGAGAGAGAGGAAGGGTCAGAGGGGGAGGAGATACTGGAAATTGGAGAACTCAATGTTCATGCTGTCAAGTTATTTTAATTCTCCTCCCCAGTCCCACACTGACTGATATATCCTCATTCTTCTTCACTGTCAAGTTGAAGCTAAACACAAACTGGAGAAACAGCAACCCAATGTCTGATGGCATAAACAATGAATTCTCCAACTTCCAATAATTACTCTCCCTCTGTCCCTTTTTCTCTCTGCACCTGGTCCACCTGGCTCCCGTAACCATGTCACTTTGCCTTCCCCCACCATTCCAGCTGCCCATCACACTCAATCCTCCCATTGCTCACCCTTCCCACCTCATTTTGCTGGAACATCTGGTGACATAGCGAATGCTGAGACTCTAGAAGATGGTGGCATGATTGTGATTAAACTTCCTTATTACATTCTGCTTCCTCAACAACCCTACCTTCTGGTTTACAGAATAAACCATTCCCTCCATGTTCTTCATTCCCTAGGTTTGTACCTACCTCCTATTAGAGGCATTTACTGTTTCAGCTCAGAGCAAGCGGGCTCATCAGTAGTTTCATGAAGAGAAGACAACATTCCTTGCCAGCCTCCTCCTCCCTCCAGCCTTTAGATAGGCTCGGTGGCTCCTTCCAATAGTTATTCTTGGTGGTCAGGCCATCAATGGACTTCAGCCATTCAGTCTTCAGCCCACAGGCTGTGCCTGAGGCCCCAGATGAGGAATTCATTCTTCTCTATCCCTCATTTATCTCTACCCACAGTTATCTGAAATTCTAATTCATTCCAACACATTTGCTTTGATCGTTTAAAGCTCGCTAGATGGTGCTGGAAACCTTTACAGACCTGCCTTCACTACCTATACTGTCACAATGTTTATGTGGGTGAGCACCTGCAACACCATGGGATGGAAGACTACCAGACTGATGCTGGAAAATGGGATGAGTGTTGCAGTCCTGGGCAGTAGTATTAGAGATGTGACAAAGTGATGCAGAACCTTTCATAAGCACTGATCCAGCTTAACTAGAGCTGTGTGTTCAATTCTGGCCACCACAATATAGGAAGAACATTAGAGACAGTTTGGAAAACACAGGAGTCCCTGGGATGAGGACTACAGCTACATGAAGGATTAGAGACATTTGGACTGTTTTCTTCAAAGTACAAAGTAATTTTTAATATCAAAGTACTTAAAGTATATGTCACGATATACAATCCTGAGATTCATTTTCATGTGGGCATACTCAACAAATCTATAGCATAGTAACCATAACAGGATCAATGAAAGATCTATCAGAGTGCAGAGGACAACAAACTATGCAAATGCAAATATAAATAAATAGCAATAAATAATGAGAACATGAGGTAATAAGATAGAGTCCTTAAAGTGAGACATTAGTGATCTTTCAAGAATCACTCAATTCTGAATTTTTGGGAGTCCTCATGCAGGATTCCCTAAAGCTTAAATTGCAGGTTGAATCAGTGGTAATGAAGTTCTTGATTTCAAATGCTGTTGATTTCAAGAGGACTGGAATACAAAAGAAAGGATGTAATGCTGAAGCTTTATAAGGCATTGTTCAAATCACACTTGGAAATATTGTGAACAGTTTTGGGCCCTTTGTGCAAGAAAGAGTGTGCTGACATTGGAGAAAGTCCAGAGGATGATCCCAGGAATGAAGAGGTTAACACGTGAACATTTGATTACTGGTGGCCTGTACTCAACAGGGTTCAGAAGAATGAGGGGATATCATTGAAAGCTATCAAATGTGGAAAGGCCTGGATGGAGTGGATGTGGAGAGGTTGTTTCATATAGTGGGGGATCTAGACCAGAGGACACAGCCACAGAATTGAGGGACATCTATTTAGAACAGAGATGTTATTTTATCTAGAGAGTGGTGAATCTGTAGAATTCTTTGCCACAGACAGTTGTGCAGGCCAAGTTATTGGATATATTTAAGGCAGAGGTTCTTGATTAATCAGGGTGTTACATGTTATGGGGAGAATGGGGTTGAAAGGGATAAATCAACCATGATGGAATGACGGAGCAGTTTAGATGGGCTGAATGGGCTAAATCTGCTACTAGGACTTATGATCATTTGTACTGCAATATTGACTGTATAGATAGCTCACATACTGCTGCTCTATACAATCCCCATTCTGGCTCTCCCCTCACTTTCTCTGCTCCATGACTGCCTTTCATCTCTGATGCCCCTCCTGCTTCCCTTTATCCCATAGTCACACTTCTCTCCTCTTAGATTCATTCTTCTTCAGGCCTTGCTTTTTCTACCAATCTCCCAACATCTCACTACATCTCCTCCTTTAAATCCTCCTACCTCCCCGCCACTGCCTGATTTGACTGATCACTTGCCAACTTGTTCACTTGTTCCCCTCCCCCCACCTTCTTATTGTGGCTTCCCCCCCTCCCCCCGCCTTTCTAGTTGCTTTCCTAGAGGTGATCCATTGATTGAATGGCCTTTAACCTACAAATAACTCCACCCCACCCACTCTACCTACCCAAAGGAAAAGATACAACAACTCAAGCAGGGTTAAATGCTTTTATTAGTAAGAATATAATTTCCTTTTTAAACATATTTACAAATGGTTACTATGAATATTAATATAAACGGTGCCAAGTTATTGAAAGGCACTTGATAAATTCTTCATGTCTTCACTGCTATTGCTCACAGTGTGTCCTTTCAGTCTTTGTTCTTCACAGAGGCATCTGGTAAAGCCTCTTCACCACTCGTGTCACCTTGACTCGTTGCACATGTCAGAGAAGCTCACTGGCTGCTGCTTTTCAAAGTAAACACTCTCCAGTGAATTGGGTAGTGGATTTTGAGCGGAGTGGTACTGTTCAGTACCTGTACGATCATATCTCAGAACCTGCGATCCATCCTCGACACAGGTGTATGGGCTGCCATTCTCCATTCCGATAAATTGATGAAGATCTGGTAGAACACAGATTATCTTCTGCAGCATCAAGAACACCAACCAGCCTGGAACTCTCATGGTGTTGGTTCCTGGCACTCAGGAGTGATATTTCTGAGTCTGACTGCAGAAACTGGACCTGTTGCTGCTATTTATTGGGGGAAGATAAATTGTGACTGTGTGACATAGTTACTAATCAACAATGGTTAACAACTAGATGAACCAAATGACTAAATATGGACAGATATAATGTTCATGTCCTAATATGATGAAGCCATCATTACAACGACCATATTTGAGCACGGAGTTTAATGGGGTCATTTTGATGCAAAGCGGCAATCCCTGAACTGGAAAGCAAAGAACAATATTTCAAAGTTACATGGAACCACCCCAAAGTGTTTCCAAAGCAGAAAATCTGCAGATGCAGGGAATCTGAAATAAAAAAAACAGAACACTTGAAATAGGCAGCAGATCTGGCCTTGTGTTCTTATTTCAGATTAGCAGCAACTGCAGTTTTTGGCCTTGGAGTTCTCACGGAAGGTCATTGATTTGACTTACATAAAAACATAGAAAACCTACAGCACAATACAGGCCCTTTGGGTCAGAAAGTTGTGCCGAACGTGTCCCTACCTTAGAAATTACTAGGCTTACCCATAGCCCTCTATTTTTCTAAGCTCCATGTATCTATCCAGAAGTCTCTTAAAAGACCCTATCATATCTGCCTCCACCACCTTTGCTGGCAGCCCATTCCACGCACTGGTGGGAGGGGTTGGGTGGGGAGGAGTATACACCTCATCAGCAGCGTGATGAATCAACATAGTGCAACATCAACATAGATGAATCAACATAGTGCAACATGGCTGGAAATATGTAAAGAATGAGAGTCAACTCCTGTTTTTTTATTGTAAATAGCTTTTATTCTTAACTAAGGTTTGAGAGTCAAAGAATGATTTTTTGTAAATAACTTTAGTGAATAAGGACTCAAAGTCAACAAATGTTTTTTGTAAATCATCTTATTTTGTAATATTTCTGAATAAAGTATAGTTTTGGAAAAAAAATCTCCTCTGTACCAAATCCCCAGCACCTTAAACCTGTGTCCTCTTGTGGCAACCATTTCAGCCCTTGGAAAAAGCCTCTGACCATCCACACGATCAATGCCTCTCATCATCTTGTACACCTCTATCAGGTCACCTCTCATCCTCTGTCACTGTTTTCAGGAGAAAAGGCCGAGTTCACTCAACCTGTTTTCATAAGACTTGTTAAAACTTTGTCACTGCAGAAATGTTGTGTGACTTGCCCGGTATTTCCAGCATTTCTTGTTCTCATTACACATCCACAGAACTATTCCATGGATTGATGATGTACCTTGAAAGGGTGGTTGATGTGACTAAGCAGGGGTTATGGAATTGTGAAAAGTAAATTCAAAGGAAGAAGTCCAACATCAATAAGATTGGATTGGTTTTCTATTAAAGTTTGGCTTCCTTAGGATTTATGTATACATAATATTTAAATATTATGCATGGCCCATTGGCTTGGGCAGTAAATAACTCAATTAATCTTAATAGAGGCCAGTAAATCTGCCATTGATATAATTGGCAATGGTGAATGTGTCTGGTATGATATGGTCCTGGCACTTCACAAATTTGATGGAGCTCCATCTCCCTGCCCATGAGGTTGCATTAAACACTGGGTTCATTGGTTTCAAGAAGTGTTTGTACTGAGATTACAACTGAAAATAATATATTCTAACAACACAATTTCCTATTCACAAAACTCAACTAAAGTGCTGAGCCTCTGCTCCTTCAGATGGTACTGCTGCCTTGTCTCCAAATATTTCTTTTTTTTCTGCTTCCTGAGGGATTAATTGCCGCTGATGGAGTGGTTTAGTTCTGTCCTGTCTTCATTCAGAGAACTCGATTCTGTGTCTTAACATTCAACTGCTGCATTGCGGTTCGAACAGCTTGAGAAAGCTTTCCAAGGTGCTTGATTTATCAATTAATCATTCGCCCATAAATACAAACAAACTTAAGAATATCATTGTCTTTGTTTGTAATACCCAAGTGTTATCTCTGTGTCTGAGTGCAGAAACTGGAGCTGCTATTTATTGTGTGGCCATCAATTTCATTGTGTGGTGAAGTTTACCATGTTGAAAACGACACAATGGGAAAATCAGTTGCACCAATGGAATAAGTACGGGCAGATGTAATGTTCATGTTCTGACATGGCACTGAGATCATTACAAAGACCCTATGTGAGCACAGTGTCTAATGTGGTCATTTAGATTGTGTGAAGCTTATGAAAAGCAGTAATTACTGAATTGGAAAGTGAAGAACAATTTTTCAAAGTGTTTTAGAAGCACAAAATCCTGCAGATGTAGGGAATCTGAGAAAAAAAAAAGACATTTGAAATAGGCAGCAGGTCTGGCCTTGTGTTTTTATTTCAGATTAGCAGCCTCTGCAGTTTTTAGTTTTTAAGTTCATTAATGTGATCTGTTAAAACTCTGTCCCACCACAAATGTTGTATGACTTGCTGAGTGTTTCCAGTAATTTCCTATTCTCATTACACCTCATATAGAACTATCCCAGGGATTGGTGAGGCAGAATAGAGGAGCTGGCCAAAGTTGGTGAGCTCCTGCACCTCATCCTCATGCATTGACTACAAAGAGTGTGGTTGCTGTGGCAATGCTCAACAGGTGCCAGAAATAAACTATTAACAGAAAATACAATAATCATTCAACAGTTCCACAGCACTTCTGAAGAAACAAAGTTCAGGTTAAAGACCCTTCATCAGAACTGAGAATGTGAAAGTAAGAAGTTGTGGATATTACATGGAGGCTATTCCTGATAGAGTAAGTTTGAGGTCGATTGTAGCTACTGGGCAGGTATCGTCTGTGAGAAAATAGCTGACTGATACACTCTTAGAGCAAATAGGTCCTCTGTAAAGGATTTTGTCCTGGTAGCTGACTTTTTAACAGATAAAAATCACAAATTAATTATTTTAAACTATGGAATATTGCTTTGAGTTTGTTAGGTAACCTGCTGCCAAATTTCAAATACCTGTTTCTCACACACCTCTCCTTATAGATTTCATAGAGTCTATTCCTATTTCACCTTGCAGTTTGAGAAGGAAAAGCTAAAGTCAGATGTTATCAGTATTACAGTGGAGTTAAGGAAATTATAGAGGCATGAAAGAAGAGCTGGCCAAAGTTGGTTGTAAAAAGGACTCTAGCAGGGATGATGGCAGAACAGTGATGTCTGGAGTTTCTGGGAGAAATTCGGAAGGTGCTAGGTAGATACATCAAAAAGAAGTAGTATTCTAAAGGCAGGATGACACAACTGTGTCCAACAAAGAGAGGCAAAATTCATATAAAAACATAAGAAAAGTTATATAGTAGAGTAAAGATTAGTGGGAAGTTAAAGGATTGAGAAGCTTTTTAAAGCAAACAGAAAGCAACTACGTTAAAACATCTATAAGCCATTCCCATTCTGATATGTGTTTCCATGGCCTCCTGTACTGTCAAAATGAGGCCACACTCAGGTTGGAGGAACAACACCTTATATACCGGCTGGGTAGCCTCCAACCTGATGGCATGAACATTGACTTCTCTAACTTCTGTTAATGCTCCTCCTCTCCTTCTTACCCCATCCCTGATTTATTTATTTTTCCCTCCTCCCCTTTTATTTCTCTCTCTGCCCATCACTCTGCCTGTTCTCCATTGCCCTCTGGTGCTCCCCTCCCCCTTTCTTTCTCCCTAGGCCTTCCGTCCCATGATCCTTTCCCTTCTCCAGCTGTGTATCCCTTTTGCCAATTACATTTCCAGCTCTTAGCTTCACCCCACCCCCTCTGGTCTTCTCCTATCATTTCACATTTTCCCCCTCCCCCTCCTACTTTCAAATCTCTTACTATCTTTTCTTTCAGTTAGTCCTGACGAAGGGTCTTGGCCCGAAATGTTGACGGTGCTTCTTCCTATAGATGCTGCCTGGCCTGCTGCGTTCCATCAGCATTTTGTATGTGTTGCTTGAATATCCAGCATCTGCAGGTTTCCTTGTATAAGGAAGGAAAAGATGAAATATAAAGGTAAACTGGCCAATGATGCCAGATTATACCACACATTTTTTCAGATATATTAAGAGATGAGGACCACTGGAAAATGATGCTGGAGAGGTAGTAATGGGAACAGGGAAATGGTGGACAAACTAAGTAAACATTTTGCATCCATCTTCAGGGAGGAGGTGCTTGGCAAGCTGAAAAATCTGAAAGTAGATACTGTAAGTCTCTGGGCCAGATGGACTACACCCCAGGTTTTTGAAAGAAGTAGTCAAAGAGATTGTGGAGGCATTAGTGATGATTTTTCAGGAATGGTTCTGGAGGATGGGAAAACTGAATATGTCACTCCACTCTTCAAGAAGGGAGAGTGGTAAAAGTAAGGAAATTATAGGCCAGTTAGCTGGACCTCAGTGGTTGGGAAGTTTGTTGGAGTCCATTATTAAGGATGAGGCATCTGATAAAATAGGCTAAAGTCCTTTCCTTAAGAGAAGAGCTTGCATGACAAATCTGTTGAAATTCTTTGAAGAAAAAACAGGCAGGATAGACTAAGGAGAATCAATGGATGTTGTGTACTTGGATTTTCAGAAGGCCTTTGACAAGGTGCTGCACATGAGATTGTTTAAAAAGTTTAGAGCCCATAGTATTACAGGGAAGATACTAACATGGATAGAGGATTGGCTGATTGGCAGGAGGCAAACAGTGGTACTAAAGGGAGCCCTTCCTGGTTTGCTGCTGTTGGGACAGCTTTTTATGTTATATGTCAGTGATTTGGGTGATGAAATTGACTTAGTGGCCATGTCTGTGGACAAAACAAAGATAGGTGAAGGAACAAGCTGTGTTGAGGAAGCAGGAAAGTTGTTTAGGGATTTAGACAGATTAGGAAAATGGACAAAGTGGCAAAGAAAACAGGGTATTGGGGAGTATATAGTCATGCACTTTGGTAGCAGGATTCCCTAAAGGTTAACTTGCAGGTTGAGTTGCTGGTAAGGAAGGCAAATGCAATGTTGGCATTCATTTCAAGAGGACTAGAATATAAAAACAAAGATGTAATGCTGAGGTTTTTTGAGGCACTGCTGGACCCTTACATAGAATATTTGAACAGTTTTGGGTCTTTTATCTATGAAAGTGTGTGCTGACATTGGAGAGTTCAGAGGAGTTTCACAAAAATGATTCCAGGAATGAAATGGTTATTGTATGAGGAGCATTTGATGTTTCTGGACTTTTGCTCACAGAAATATACAAGAATGAAAGAGGATCTCATTGAAATCTATCGAACGTTGAAAGGAGTAGATTTAGTGGAGGTAGGGAGGTTGTTTCTTATACTGGGGAGTCTAGGACCAGAGGTCATAACCTCAGAATAGAAGGACATCCACTTAGAACGGAAATGAGGAAGAATTTCTTTAGCCAGAGAGTGGTGAATCTGTGGAGGCAAGGTCATTGGGGGTATTTAAGTCAGAGATTGATAAGATCGTGATTGGTCAGGGCATGAAAGGTTATGAGAAGAAAGCAGGAGAATGGGTTTGAGAGGGTAAATGGATCAGCCAATATCAAGTGGAGGAGCAGACTCAATGGACCAAATGACCAATTCTTCTCTAACCTCTTATATTCATATGGTCTTATTTTACCAGTCCCAAATTTCAGGCACCCTTTGTCATTCAGACCAGAGTCCAATATCCAGTGTTCACCCTTAACCAGACATCCAGATTTATAGAGTTCTTCAATACTCAATAGTTATGCCCCAACTCTCCTCACACACCTGCTTTTCAATTTGTCGGCAACTACTCCAGATCCCTATCATACAACAGGCAAAGGTTATAAGAAGGTAAGTAAGAACATTTCTAGTAAGTTTTTTTTTCTGGTAGAACATAGCTGATGTGCTGAGAATGGATCTGGAGGTAGTGAAATGTTCCTTGTGTGAGATGTGGGAACTTTAGGAGACCTCCTGTCTCCCTGATGACCATATCTGCATTTGGTGCATAGAGATGCTGCTCCATAGAGACTGTATTAAGGAACTGGAGCTGCAGCTCGATCACCTTCAGCTTGAAGGGGAAAATTATGGGGTGATAGATAGGAGCTACAGGGAAATAGTCACCCCTAAGTTACAAGAGGCTATCAGGAGAGTGAAAGGGAATAGGCAGCCAGTGCTGAGTATACCAGTAGCTGATCCCCTCAATAATAAGTATACCTCTTGGGAGGGACAACCTACTAGAGGGAGGCCACAGTGTCCAGGTCTCTGGTGCTGAGTCTGGCTTTGTGGCTCAGAAGGGAAGGGGAGGTGGTGAAGAAGGGTACAGTAGTGATAAGAGATTCATTCAATAATTAGAGGAACAGAAAGCAGATTTCTGTGGATGTGAAAGAGACAGCCTGATGGTATGTTGCCTCATAGGTGTCAGGGTCAGGGATGTCTCGGATCAGGTCCATGGCATCCAAAGGGTGACGGTGAACAGCCAGAATTCATTGTTCATTTAGGTACCAACAACAAAGGTCAGACAAGGGAGGATGCCCTGAAGAGAATATATGGAGTTAAGCAGAGAGCAGAAAGGCAAGACTTGCAGGGTAGTAATCTATGGATGCTGCTTGTGCCATGTGCCCGTGAGGGTAAGATGACTTGGCAGAGGAATATGTGGTTGAAGAATTGGTGTAGAGAGCTGGGTGTCAGATTTCTGGATCACTGGGATCTCTTCTGGGGAAGATATGACCTGGACAAAAAGCATGAATGGTACCAATTTCCTTGCAATGCTATTTGCTAGAGCTGTTGGGGAGAGTTTAAACTAACTTGGCAGGAGAACTGGAGACCAACTAACTGGACGGGGTAGTTGGTATACAAATGGGTGCAGTGTGTAGTGAGACTGTGAGGATGGACAGGCAGATAATGTGGCACAATAGAACTCAGTGGGACTAATTAAAATATAACAGAGGCCAAAATCAAAAAGGGTGATGAATATATGACTCCAGGTGTTATATTTAAATGCATACAGTACATTATATGGAAGAAACTAGATGATCCTGTAATGCAGTTAGAGGTTGGTAGGTGTGATGTTACGGTCATCTGAATGATGGCTGAAAGAAGATCATACTTGGGAATTTAACATTACACTTCTCATCAAAAGAACAAATAGGTAGGTAGAGAGCATGGCGTTGATCTGTTGGTAATAAATGAAATCAAATTTTTAGAAAAAGATGACATGGGATCAGAAGATGTGGAATCCTTGTGGGTAGAGTTAGAAACGGCAAGGGTAAAACTTTGAACAGTAGCCAATATATGAGCTACAGATAGGAGATAGAAAGGTCATTAAAAAGGGCGAAGCCAGTTTGTTCGAAATGATCTTTGGGGTAAGTTCAAACTGTGGATGGTGTCTTTCACACAGAATGTAGGTTTAACGCATGAGTAATCAAAGCGAAGCATCCCGACTACTTCAGAAATGAGCTTTAATGTTTATGTGCACATTTAGACTGTTTCAAAAGCACTGAGTCCTTTTCTTCCCCCCCCCCCACAACTAACTGTTTGTTTAAGTTGAAATATCTGTGATATATTTCGGCTTTAATTTTACGCTTAAGATCTGTTATTTCCTGGCAAATGAGAGCTTTGCATGGGTCAGCATTTACACTGCATTCACCATAATTTTTCTTCCCTCATTGGAACATTCAAACTTTCCTGTTTGGTTGAACCTGAATTATACTGACTCTAGACGTGTTGCTTATTAAAGGTGGCCTTCTCATCATTACCCATAAAATGCTGAGTCAGTTAACAGAGTTAGTTAATGAGCCAAGTTTGTTATGCGCCTCGGTGAGAGGGTTACATTTGTGGGGGCTTCTTCTGGGTTGGAATGCTGCATGAACAAGGATTGATTAAGTGACTTATTTGTGTGTTTAAGCCAGTATTTTGTGGAAAGTGAGGTACTTCATCATGAATGCTGCAGAGTTTAAGGTTGGGTACAATACGACTACCAGTGATGTTCCTGAAGTCGCGCTCCCTGATAGGGTAGGGGTACCTGGAGAGGCAGAGCCATGGAAAGTTGAGTTGGTGAGAATGTAGCTGGGGGGTGAAGATTTTAAAGGCAAGTTGTTTCTCTTTTCTGTGGAGTGAGTGGAAGACTTTGTTTATGTGAAAAGTCTAATAGGTCCTTCAGCTGCTGATTTAAGCTCTGAACTGGTTTTGGCTATTACATCACTGGTTAATAAATGCCAAACTATACCTGCAGAGTGCCAAAGTTATTGTAGGCTGAGAAGATTTTCTGGGGTCAAGCCCAAACCCTGATGGGGATGAAGAATAGGAGGCTTGGGCTGAGCAGACATCTCAGTTACTGGATTTATGGTAGTGCTCAGATAACATGAAAAAAAGAGACTGGTAGAAAGTTTAAAGGGTCCGGCAGCTGATATAGTGAGGTTCGTAAAGGCAGAAAATCCGTTAGCCATGTCAGCTAACTATATGCAGGCTCTGGAAGATGCTTTTGGCATCAGCTGATCTTATGAAGAAAATTAGGTTCCGAGAGAAGCTTTCTGCTACCTTTTCAGGTTAGAGAAACTGCTGCACTGTTTGTGCCACAAAGGGGGCATTCAACTGTCTGAGAGAAATTGCTTGAGGGTGGAGTAAGTTGTGAAGGGCATGCTGTCACATGACATGATTGCTCTACATTTCCAAATGACCCACAAGGTGTGCTCTCCTCCATGGTTTATTGAGTTGCTTGGAGAAGTTAGCAAGGAGGAAAGTATGATTTGAGGAGTGAAATGTTTCCAAAAGCCGAATAATATCTTCAGTGGTAGCCTCTGTTGCTAAAGTGACCCCTGCTGCCATAGAGATAGAGTTTCTGTGGAATCAGGTGAGAAACCTTCGAGCTGAGCTGGCTCAGTGAATGACTAATGTTTCAGCTAAATGTGATGTGTCTATTGGGAAACCCAACCCACCTGTAGGACTTAGAAAGCAGAGGGATTCTGCTCAAAAGGGTCTTTTGACTAGAGAGGCAACTGGTATTTTCTGTTACAACTGAGAAGATTGTTTAGGTTGAACAAGTTAGGTCTTTATTCTTTGGAGCAGAGAAGGTTGAGGGGGGACTTGATAGAGGTATTAAAAATTATGAGGGGATAGATAGAGTTGATGTGGATAGGCTTTTTCCATTGAGAGTAGGGGAGATTCAAACGAGAGGACATGAGTTGAGAGTTAAGGGGCAAAAGTTTAGGGGTAACACAAGGGGGAACTACTTTACTCAGAGAATGGTAGCTGTGTGGAACGAGCTTCTAGTAGAAGTGGTAGAAGCACTTTTGTCATTTTGTCATTTAAAAAAAAATTGGATAGGTGTATGGACAGAAAAGGAATAGAGGGTTATGGGCTGAGTGCAGGTCGGTGGGACTAGGTGAGAGAAGCGTTCGGCACGGACTAGAAGGGCCGAGATGGCCTGTTTCCATGCTGTAATTGTTATATGGTTATATGGTTATAAGATTATCATATCAAGCAAAACTGTGAAGGACAGGAAAATCTTCAAAAACTAAGTCAGCAGTTAATCAAACAGAGAAGAAAAGAAACAAAACGATGGAGGGACCTGGTAAAGAAACAGCCTGGCATCATGGAGAGAATACATTCCAATCAGTGTGTCAGAACACTATATCTGAAGGTTTACTGCGACCAAGCTCTGTATCTATACAGATTGAAGGTACTTACGCTAGAGCCATACTTGACACATGTTCTCAAATTACTTTACAGATCCTTTTACAACTGGTATTTGGCTCACTTACCTTTGAGATGTGGGAGCTTAGTGCTGATGATGACCTGTATGATGGTTATTTGTTATTGAAACTTGGAATAGTTGAGACTATTGATATGCTAGTGTTGGTCTGCCGAGATCTGATTAAAAAAATGAAGCTTCCATTCTTGTGGGAACAAATACTCCCATTGTCTATTCTCAGTCATTGTAATCAAGCAACTGGACTTGCTGTGTTGTCCTTGTGGACCATCTGTTTGTGAAGTGGTTGGTTTTGTCTCGCTGAAATACAGCTGGAGGGCTAACACCTCAGGTCAAGACTCAGCTGTATATCTACACCTAAAAGACAAAGGGCACTACTTTGACAATGTGCACACTTTGGACAAAGAAGACAGGTGGTTTGAAAGAGGGGTTAAAGAAACCATCTTTGTCAAACTGGAAAACCCATCCATGAACAGAGGGTGTGGGATACAACACCACCTATCACCTACTTACAATGCAGTCCTATAATCTCTACCCCAGTGTCTCCACAACAGTTCACCCTCCATTCATACAAAGATAAGACTAATGACCCTCTCATTATCTCTACGACTCTTAACAACCTCTTAACAAAGTGATTTGCTATTGTGCTGTCTTTACGACAGTTATTTAGTTTATAATATTTTCGCTTAGTAATTCATTCAATAGTATTTTCTAGTTAGAATTAGAAGTGTTTAAAGTGGATTCATTGCATGTAAAATATATCGGCATGCGATGACGTCACATCCGGTTTCGCCGCGTCTTGTGGGAAAACACCGGTTTGAAATTAGCGCGAGGGTGGGGGCTTTCCACGAGGCTCACCTGAGCATAAGCAGTTTTGCAGGCATGAGAAATCACAGTGAGAGCAACGCTGTAAGTTAATAGATAATCGATATATTGAACTAAGATGTTAATGCTGATCCTGTTAGAGGTAACGACGGTAGATAATGTTTATGCTTTCGTTAGTTAAAGAGTCGCGGATAGTTTGCATGGAAGTGTATTTAAAGTAGTCAATGGAGCAGGTAAACTCTCCCTGTATACTGCACCTTAGTGTAATGTAGTTATAGTCACCTTTGCAAGTATTTACACTTGAAATGTGATATTAAGTAAGGAACAAATACTGTATCAATCTTGTATTGTTTTATCAACAGTTTTCACCATATGTTAATGTGAAGAGTGAACAGTAAATGGTTAATCTTACTGCGATCTGGTTTGCATTGGCTGTGGTTTATCCGGACGTTAAATTCGGCGTTTCGTTACACCCGAAGGAGAACGTTACAGTGAAAAAGCGGCATTATCAGGTGTTTCAAGTGCTGCAATGTCAGCTCAATCCAGCATCAAGTCGACGCCGCCCAGCGACAAGGGCAGTAAACCGACATCAAGTAAGCCCACCCGGGCGTTATCAGGTGTTCCAAGTGCTGCAATGTCAGCTCGATCCGGGATCAAGTCGATGGCGCCCAGCGACAAGGGCAGTAGAACGACATCAAGTAAATCCGCACAGGCAAAAGCCAAGGCAGAAGCCGCCAAGGTGCGACTGCATTACGCCAGACAAGAAGCAGTTTTGAAAATGAAACTGGCCACCAGAGAAGCCGAAATCCAGAAAGAAGAGGCTGCCAGAGAAGCCGAAATCCAGAAAGAAAGGGCCGCCAGACAAAGAGAAGAGGCTGCCAGAGAAGCCGAAATCCAGAAAGAAAGGGCCACCAGAGAAGCCGAAATCCAAAGAGAAGAGGCTGCCAGAGAAGCCGAAATCCAGAAAGAAAGGGCCGCCCGAGAAGCCGAAATCCAGTTGGAAATGGCAAAAATATCGACAGAGTTGCAAGTGCTGCAGCTAGAAAGAGAAGAAGCTGCTGCCATGGCGGAAGCAAAGTACATAGAAGAAGCTGAAGGGTCGCGTGATCTGACCGCAGCAAGATCTACTTTAGAAAGGACCAGACTGGAACGCACAAGCGACTATGTACAATCTCAAATAGACAGGCAGGCTCGTCTCCCCTCTCCATACGTATTCGATAACTTCCCCAGCTACGAGGAACCTCAGAGAGTCACGATTGCATCACATCCATACGAGGAAGGAAATTTACCCTCACGGCTCCGTGATGAAGTCAAGAATGAAAGAACCGACAACGCTCCTTCACCCCCACAACAGGACGGCGGGGAGGGAGAGGTTCACTCCAGGACAACAATTGTCAGCTCGAACTGTACAGAAGTTTGCGGTCAAACTCAGTCAAGCCGTTCTTGTTCCGAGATCTGCCTCACTGAGGTGTACCCTAAAGAAGCACAACAAGACATTACCAAGCGTAAAGTAACCGACGAGACGCTAGGTCAGTCAGTTTTTGTTCAAACCGAGCACGGAAACAAACTTGCACAATCAGCTCAAGATACCATTTCTTTAAAACCCAAAGACACCAAGGTCTTCAGAGATGAAGCAAATAATGGGGTTGCCCCATTGCCTATCAGAGAACCATGCCAGCGCTCACCAGATAACAAAGAGCAGGCAGTCAAACGGTTCACGTCCTTACGGAAAACCCAGAAAAGGAAACCTGAGATGCAGCAACGCACCCGATTGGCCCACGAGGTACTGTGCACCCTAATGGCAGAGGTCACAGCCATTATAAACGCACAATCATTCCTACCTGTGTCCTCTGACCCAGAAAACCCCTTCATCCTTTCGCCATCAATGCTCCGTACACAGAAGGCAGGAGCACCTCCTCCACCAGGAGACTTTTCAGACAAGGATTTGTACACAAAGCAATGGAGACAAGTCCAGGCTCTGGCAAATCAGTTCTGGCCTCGCTGGAGACAAAAATATCTACCCTCGTTGCAACAGAGACAAAAGTGGACAGAACCCCGAAGGAATCTTCAAGTTGAAGACTTAGTCCTGTTCAGGGACAAGCAAGCCACCCGCAACAGCTGGCCAATGGCCAGAATCACTGTTACATTCCCTAGCGGGGATGGACATGTCAGGAAGATCGAATTGAAGACTACCGACCAAGGCGATGTGAAAATTTACCAAGGGCCAGTTACAGAAGTTATTCTACTTCTACCCAATGACTGATTAAGAGACTAAGTTTTGTACTCTGCTCATTGTGACCTTACGAAGGTCAAGCGGGGAGTGTGCTGTCTTTACGACAGTTATTTAGTTTATAATATTTTCGCTTAGTAATTCATTCAATAGTATTTTCTAGTTAGAATTAGAAGTGTTTAAAGTGGATTCATTGCATGTAAAATATATCGGCATGCGATGACGTCACATCCGGTTTCGCCGCGTCTTGTGGGAAAACACCGGTTTGAAATTAGCGCGAGGGTGGGGGCTTTCCACGAGGCTCACCTGAGCATAAGCAGTTTTGCAGGCATGAGAAATCACAGTGAGAGCAACGCTGTAAGTTAATAGATAATCGATATATTGAACTAAGATGTTAATGCTGATCCTGTTAGAGGTAACGACGGTAGATAATGTTTATGCTTTCGTTAGTTGAAGAGTCGCGGATAGTTTGCATGGAAGTGTATTTAAAGTAGTCAATGGAGCAGGTAAACTCTCCCTGTATACTGCACCTTAGTGTAATGTAGTTATAGTCACCTTTGCAAGTATTTACACTTGAAATGTGATATTAAGTAAGGAACAAATACTGTATCAATCTTGTATTGTTTTATCAACAGTTTTCACCATATGTTAATGTGAAGAGTGAACAGTAAATGGTTAATCTTACTGCGATCTGGTTTGCATTGGCTGTGGTTTATCCGGACGTTAAATTCGGCGTTTCGTTACACCCGAAGGAGAACGTTACAGCTATATTTAAACAACTTGGTGTTTATAAACTGGAAAACTACCCACCACGGATTAGAACTAAAGAAGCCCCTTGGATGAGTGGTGAACCACCTTCTAGACAATACTGAAAATCCATTTACCTTGATTTATCATTGCTTGAAATACTCCCATTGTGAGATAGCTTATGGGAGCATGCAAGGAGAAATGTAGACAAATATTTGACAGAAAAAGACAATTTTTTTGAAAACCCTGTCCATTCACCTGGTGTTCAGAGCTGCTTTTGAGAAGGTGCAAGTTCTCTCTAAGCAGGATGATGAGCAGAAACAATGAAATCTGTGGCACACCCAGTCTAGACCTGTCATGTAATGTTCTGGAGGAGTAGCTAGTGTGAGAGAGGTCTTGCTGGTTAGCACCAGCGGAGGTTGAAGTTGTTTGGCAGCACATGCTTAAACTGAAGGAATCTGACTTCAGTCAGAGGGCAGGGGCAACTGAGTCTCTGGAAGGTATGAGTGATAGATTTGGAGGCATCCCCAAGTAAACAGGAACAGTCATGCAAACTGCCTGAAGTTGAAGATGTGATGAGAAGGCCTTGGAGAGTCAGGAAACCCCCAGATATGCCAGCACATGCTGCACTGGAAATGGTGTTGTGACAATCACCAAGGTGAGATATGTTACTTCCATTTACAATTGGATTGGGGGGTTTGAAATCACAAAACTCTTTCGAATACTGTTATTAATAATTTATTGATAGTTCTGAAGGCTTACAAAGTCATGAGCACGTGACTATTTTTGGTATGCTCTGGTTAAGAACCTGTTTTATTGTATTTCTAATGCAATGGTATTATGCTTTTAGTAGCTTTTCTACAAACGCAGTGTGTTCGGTTAGTTAAGCTTCATTTTGTTATGGCTTCAGATGAGATAAGGAGTGTTTGCTCAAATGAGGAATATTGTGTTAGCTAATTGGGCTTGTCTGGTAATGTGCTGTAAAATTCTGTCCATTTGGATGCCATGGAACACTTAGATTTCTGAAGGACAGTAGTCTGCCTTTGGGTCTTTTGTTGGGATATGGTGGAAGATAAAGGTGGAAGAAGAGCGGAGCACTTGCAGAACCCTGCCTGAAGGGAAGACCCTATTGTATGAAGTGCTTTTTTGCAGATGAATGGCTCAATAAGAGGTTGATTTGTTATAATATCTCAACATGCAGAAAAATTGACTCACTTTTGTTTTTAGCTGATTAGACTACTGTAATACAGTCTTTCCAGAACTGCCCAAGAAAGATGTAAATCAGCTGCAACTTGTTCAAAATGTAGCAGCAACAATCTCAACCAGAAAAAAGAAAATCTGAGCACATTTCACCAGTTTTGCCATCGTTACACAGGCTACCTGTGTCCTTTCAGAACAATTTAAAAATACTTTTAATTGTATGTAGGGCTTTGAAAAATCTAATCCCTCTGTATATTTTGGAGTGTTAATCATAATTTTCGATCTGCAAATACTGGTTTGCTTTGTGTTCCTAGAGCCAAGCATATAAGAACTGAGAATGCAGTCTTTTGCTCTTATGCACCAAAAATCTGGAATACTCCGACTGAGATATGCCAGGTCAGTTCTGTGGAACATTTCAAAACGCTTCTAAAAAAACTACTTTTTATTTTGGACAACTTGTACATCTACTGAATGCCTGTTGATGTTATACAATTTTGAATATTTTGTTCTATATAATTGTTTCTGCTGGTGAATTTTAATTTTGTCTTGAATTCTAATGACTATATTGATTTACCTTTACAGTCTATGTAAAGCACTTTGAGCCTTCATCTTAATGTCTGAAAGGTGCAATATAAATAAAGTTGTTGCTGTTACTATTTTTTTCTCTCAGCTCAAGCTTGTAGCCAAGCATGCTCATTTCTCAACTGCTAGGAATTTTCGGACTATTTTAGTGATGTATTGTAGCTTTGTGTAGATGTTACAGTGCAGCCCTAATCGTTTAATGCAATTGGTGCCTTTGGGATGACACCAGTTGTAGATATTACTATTGGGACAATGTATACCTTGTTCATGTTCCAAAGTCTTTCTATTTCCTCTTTTAATTCAGCATATTTCTGGTGTTTTTCGCTTACTGATTTCTGCGAGTTGTGTGTGTTTGGAATGGCTATATGTATTAAATAAGTTCTTGCTTGTTTATTCTGTATTATTATACCTTGACAGTTATTATGGATTGTCCTATCTGTAATAACAGATGGATTGTAATGTAATTTGTGGGATTCTGACTCTAAAACTGAATCAGGCTTGTATTTATAGTAAGGTGTGATTTCATTTGAGTTTGTATTTTAAACCAGGAAGGGAACAGCAATTCTGGATTGGGTGTTATATAATGTCCCAAGGGTGACAGTGAACATAAGCTCAAGAACACAAGAACAGGCCATTTGGCCCAAGATGTTGTGCTGAACCAGCTAAAAAGGAAATCAAAAACACCCAAACACTAATCCCTCTCACCTTCACCATGTTCATATCCCTCCATCTTCCTTACATCCATGTGCCTATTCAAACATCTCTTCAAAGCCTATAAAGTATTTGCCTCAATCACCTCACTGGACAGCACGTTCCAGGCACCCACAGCTCTCTAAGTAAAAAACTTACCCCTCACATCCTCCTTGAATCTAACCCCTCTCACCTTCAGTGCATGCCCTCTGGTATTAGACATTTCAACCCTTGGAAACAGATACTCTATCCACTCCATCTATGCCTCTCATAACTTTGTAAACCTCTATCAGATCACCCCTCATCTACTGCCGCTCCAGAGAAAACAACCCAACTTTATCCAGCATCTTGTGATAGCACCAGCTCTCTAAACCAGGCAGAATCCCGATTAAACCACTTCTGGATCCTCTCCAAAGCCTCAACGTCCTTCCTAGTTCTAGGTGAGACTAGAACTAGGGGACATTGCCTCAAGATTCAGGGGAGAAGATTTAGGACGGAGATGAGGAGAAACTGTTTTTCCCAGAGTGGTGAATCTGTGGAATTCACTGCCCAGGGAAGCAGTTGAGGCTTTTTCACTAAATATATTTAAGATATAGTTAAATACATTTTTACATAGTAAGGGAATTAAGGGTTATGGGGAAAAGGCAGGTAGATGGAGCTGAGTTACGGACAGATCAGACATGATCTTACTGAATGACAGGGTAGGCTCGATCTGCCGGATGGCCTACTCCTGCTCCTATTTCTTATATTCTTATGTTCCTATAGTGGGATGAAGAGAACTGTATGCAATACTCCAGACGTGGCCTAACCAGATTTTGTAACGTTAGAATCATAGAAAACCTACAGCACAATACAGGCCCTTCGGCCCACAAAGTTGAGCTAAACACTTCCCTACCTTAGAAGTTACTAGGCTTACCTATAGCCCTCTGTTTCACTAAGCTCCATGTACCTATCTAAAAGCCTCTTAAAAGACCCTATCATATCCGCCTCCACCACCGTTACTGGCAGCCCATTCCACACACTCACCACTCTCTGAGTAAAAAGCTTACCCCTGACATCTCCTCTGTACCTACTCCCCAGCACCTTAAACCTGTGTCCTCTTGTGGCAACCATTCCAGCCCTAGGAAAAAGCCTCTGACTATGCACACGATCAATGCCTCTTATCATCTCGTACACCTCTGTCAGGTCACCTTTCATCCTCCGCCGGGCCAAGGAGAAAAGGCTGAGTTTAGTCAATCTATTCTCATAAGGCATGCTCCCCAATCCAAGAAACAACCTTGTAAATCTCCTCTGCACATTTCTATGGCTTCCATGTCCTTCCTATAGTGAGGCAATCAGAAGTGAGCACAGTACTCCGAGTGGGGTCTGACCAGGGTCCTATAGAGCTGTAACATTATCCACGATTGATGAAGGCCAATACACCATACACCTTCTTAGCCACAGAGTCAACCTGCCTAGATGCTTTGAGTGTCCTATGGACTCAGACCCCAAGATCCCTCTGATCCTCCACACTGTCAAGAGTCTTACCATTAATACTATATTCTGCCATCATATTTGACCTACCAAAATGAACCACTTCACACTTATCTTGGTTGAATTCCATCTGCCACTTCTCAGCCCAGTTTTGCATCTTATCAATGTCCCATTGTAACTTTTGACAGCCCTCCACACTATCCACAACGCCTCCAACCTTAGTGTCATCAGGAAACTTACTAACCCATCCCTCCACTTCCTCATTCAGGTCATTTATAAAAATCATGAAGAGTAATGGTCCCAGAACAGATCCCTGAGGCACTCCACTGTTGACCGACCTTCATGGAGAATATGACCTGTCTACAACCACTCTTTGCCTTCTGTGAGCAAGCCAGTTCTGGATCCACAAAGCAATGTCCCCTTGGATCCCAGGCCTCCTTACTTTCTCAATAAAGTTGAAACTCAGTGCCTCGACTATTAAAAGCTAGCATTCCATGAACCTTCTTGGCCAGTTATTGACCAGTGTAGCCACTTTCAAGGAGCTATGAACTTGGGTCCAAAGATCTCTGTGCTCAGCAACACTGTTCAGGATTTTGCCCTTAATATTGTAATGTCTCCCTGCATTTACCTACCAAATTGTAATACTCAGTTATCTGAGTTACACTCCATCTTTCTTCTCTCAGCCCATATCTGAAAATGGTCAATATCTCTTTGCCAGTCATCTACACTATCCACAATTCCACCAGTCTTGGTATCGTCCACAAACTTACTAACCCACCCATCTACATTTTCATCCAGGTCATTTATATACATCACAAACAGCAGAGGTCCCAGTACAGATTCCTGTGTAACTCCACTAATTATAGACTTCCAGCTTGAATGAGTCCCTTCATCTGCTACCTTTTGTCTTCTATGTGCAAGCCTGTTCTGAATCCAAACAGACAAATCACTATGGACCCCATGCATGGTAATCTTTTGGTTTAGCCTCCCATGAAGGACTTTATCAACCATCTTACTAAAATCCATGTAAATAGCATCCACTGCCCTATCCTCATCAACCTTTCTCATCATCTTGTCAAAACACTCAATCAAGTTGGTAAGGCACGATCTGCCGTGCACAAAGCCATGCTGGCTTCTGAATTAGGCCATGGGTTTGCAAATGCTCGTATATCCTATCCCTAAGAATTTTCTCCAGCAATTTCCTTACAACTGATGTGAAACTCCCCAGTCTATAGTTCCCAGGATTTTCCCTTGTGCCCTTCGTAAATAGAGGTACAGCATTAAGCACTCAACAGTCTTCTGGGACCTTGCCTGTGGCTAGAGAAGACACAAAAATCAGAATTGGGTTTAGTATCACTGGCAAATCTGGTGAAATTTGTTAACTTGACAAAAGCAGTACAATGAAATACATGATAAAGAAAAGAACTGAATTACATATATACACACACACGTGTGTGTGTGTGTGTGTGTGTGTGTGTGTGTGTGTGTAATATTTAAGTTAAAATAAGTAGTTCAAAAAAACAAAAGTTAGTGAGGTGGTGTTCGTGGGTTCAATGTCCATTTAGAAAACAGATAAAAGAGGGGAGTAGCTGTTCCTGAATTATTGAGTTTGTGCCTTCAGGCTTCTGTATTTCCTTCCCAATGGTAACAATGGGATGAGGAATATCCTGAAGTGGGGATCTTTAATGATGGATGCTGTCTTCCTAAGGCACCACTCCCTGAAGATGTCTTGAATACTACAGAGACTAGTACCCATGTGGAGCTGACTAATTTTACAAGTTTTCTGCAACTTACTTCTATCTTGTACGGTAGCCCACCACACCCCAACCAGACAGTGCAGCCAGTCAGAATGCTCTCTTCAGTACATCTGTTGAAGGTTTGGAGGTTTTGGTTGACAAGCCAAATCTCCTCAAACTCCTAATGAAATACAGCAGCTGTCTTTCCACCTTTATAGCTGCATGAATATGTTGCATCCAAGTTAGGTCCTCAGAGATATTGACACCCAACTACTTGAAATTTCTCACTCCCACCACTTCTGGTCCCTCAGTGAGGATTTATTTGTGTTCCCTCATCTTACTCTTCCTGAAGTCCACAATCAGCTCTTTGGTCTTGCTGCAACACCACTCAGTAACTAGTATATCTCACTCCTGTGTGCCCTTTCATCACCAACTGAAGTTCTGCCGACAACAGTGTATCATCAGCAAATTTATAGATGGCATTTGAGCTATGTCTAGCCATACAATCATGGGTGGGGAGAGAGTAAAGCAGCTGGCCAAGGACAAATCCCTGTGGTGCAGCAATGTTGATTGTCAGCAAGGTGGAGATGTTATTTCCAGTCTGTACAGTTAGTGGTCTTCTGGTTAGGAAGTCAAGGACCCAGTTTGCAGAGGGAGGTACAGAGGCCCAGGTTCTGTAGCTTTTCAATCAGGACTGTAGGAATGGTGGTGTTAAATACTGAGCCATAGTCAATAAACAGCATCTTGACATGGGTATTTGCATTGTCCAAGGCTGTGTGAAGAGTTATTGAGACCACATATGCTGTAGACCTATTGTGGTCAAAGGCAAATTGCAGTGGGTCCAGGTCCTTTCGGAGATGGAAGTTGATTCTAGCCACGATCAGCCTTTCACTGTTGCTATGGTTGCTACAGGGTGATGGCCGTTAAGGCAACAACACTGCTCTTGGGTACTGGTATAATTGTTGTCCTTTCGAAGCAGGTGAGAACTTCTGACTGTAGCAGTGAGAGATTGAGAATCTCTCTGAATACCCTGTCAATTGGTTGGTACAGGTTTTCAGAGCCTTGCTAGGTACTCCATCGGGCCCTGCTAACTGACGTCAGTCTCCAAGACACAGATCACAGGGTCAATGGATACTACATGGTTCCTCATAGCTGTGGTTTTATTCTCCTTTTCAAAGAGAGCATAAAAGGCATTGAGCTCATCTGATAGTGAAGCAAGACTGCCACCCATGTTGTTAGGTTTGCTTTGTAGGAAGTAATGGCCTGCAAAACTTACCAGAGTTGATATGTATCCACTGTTGCCTCTAACCTCTCAGAATCATTTCTTGGCTCTTGAAATAGTCCTCCAAGTTATACCTGGTTTTCTTATATGGACCTGAGTTGCCAGTCTTGAATGCCACAGATCCAGCACTCACCCACATCCTGGTTCATCCATGGTTTTGGTTTGGGAATGTACAGTAAGTTTTTTGTAGGTACACACTTATCCACACAGGTTTTAATAAAGTTGGTGACATCTGTGGCATTCTCAACCAGATTCGAAGATGAATCTCCGAATACAGTCCAGTCTATGGATTCAAAGTAGTCTTTTAAGTGCTCTTGGTCTTCCCTTATCCTCACCTTGGTCCTCAGTCACTGCCTATACTCAGAGTAGAAGTACAGCCAGGTGATCAGGCTTTCCAAAGTGTGGGTGTGGAATAGCATGGTAGGCACTCTTAATCTTAGTGTACAGTAGTCCAGTGTGTTATTTCCTCTGGTACTACAGGTAACTTGTTTATAATAAAAATACTGGTCAAGGGTCCGGCAATCTCATCTCTTGCCTTCAATAAACTGAGGCAAATTCCATAAAGCTTGGGGACTTAACCACCTTAATATTCATTAGGAGGCCAATACTTCCTCTTCGTGAACCCCTAAGTGCCCTAATATATTTCTACACTCAGCACTGATCTCTCAGTCTTCCATATCCTTTTCTTTGGTAAATAATGAAGCAAAGTACATTTTAAAGTATCTCACTCACATTCTCTGCATCCAAGCAATGTTCCCCACCCCCCATCCTTTATTCACCTATTCCTGGCCCCCTCTCAACTAAATTTTCTGTAATGGCTACAACATCATAGTTTCATGTACTGATCCATGCTCCAAATTCCATATGGAGTGGGAATAAAAAGGGCCTTTTCTGGTTGGCTTCCAGTGAGTAGTGGTGTGCTGCAGGTGGAAGGGAAGGTAGTACTGAGGAAGCAGAGCATGTATGGAAGAACTGAGGCAGATTGAGGGAAATGGACAAAGAAGTGACAGATGGAATATAATGTAGTGCATGGTTAAGCACTTGGGGTGAAGGAATGAAGCACAGAGTATTTTGTAAATGGGGAGAAGATTTGAAAATCAGAGGTAAAAAGGGACTTGGGAGTCCTTGTGCAGGATTTCCTAAAGATAAACCTGCAGGTTAAGTCGATGGTAAGGAAGGCACACCCAGTGTTAGCATTTGTTTTGAGAGAACTGGAATATGAAAGCGAGTATGTGATGCTGAGTTTTTATAAGGCATTGGTCGGACTGCACTTGGAGGATTGTGAGCAGCTTTGGGCCTCTTATGGATGTACTGGCATTGGAGAGTCCAGGGGAGGTTCACAGGAATGATCCCAGGAATGAAAGTGTTAACGTATAAAGAATGTTTGACTCTGGACCTGTATTCGCTAGAGTTTAGAAGAATGTGGGACGGGGATATTATATTGAAACCTAATGAAAATTAAAAGGTCTGGATAGAGTGGATGTGGAGAGGATGTTTCCTATACTGGGGGATTTAGGACCAGAGAGCACAGCCTCAGAACCGAGGGATGTCCATTGAGAAAAGGGATGGGGAATTTTTTTTTCCAGCCAGAGGGTGGTGTATCTATGAAATTCATTGCTGCATATAGCTTGGCAGGCCAAGTATTTGGGTATAAGGTGGAGATTGATAGGTTCTTGATTAACCAGTGTGTCAAAGGTTACGGGCAGAAGGCAGAAGAATGGGGTTGAGAGGAATAAAATCAGTCATGATGGAATAGTGGAGTAGATATGATAGTCCAAATGACTTAATTTTGCTCCTAGGTCTTATGGTTTTATAGACTGCCATATTAACTATATATCTCACTACTTCAGGACATAACTTATTGCTGATCACACAAATAAATTGCTATACCTCTTTATACATTCCCATTCTGGTTCCCCTCTAAAACCTTCTCTTCTCCTTGCCTGCATATCACCACTCTCCGTGCCCCTCCTCCTTTCCTTTCTCCCATAGTCACTCTCCTTGTCCTATCAGATTTGTTCTCCAGCTCTTCACCTCTTCACCATTTCCACCTTCCACCTCCCAGCATCCCCTCCCCTTGTTGTGGCTTCTTTCCCCTTCCTTTCCATTCCTAATGGAAGAGTCAGTACAAAACGTTTACTGTTTATTCCTTTCCATAGATGCTTCCTGACCTGCTGAGTTCCTCCAGTATTTTGTTTGTGTTGCTGTGCTAGAACATGGTCACTGATCCGAATGACCTCTAACCAAAAAGTAACTCCACCCATTCCACCCAAAAGAATGGTTACAACAACTCAAGCACAGTTAAATGCTTTTTATTAGTAAAAATATAATTTCCTTCTATTAACAAAACGATGCTTTTTACAGAATATTTACAAATGGTTATTATGAATGTTAATATAAACTATGCCACTTGATAAATTCAAGTGCATCTGCAAGTACATAACAGCATCTGCAGTTGTATTTTTGTGTTTTGATTAATTCCTCGTTTCTTCACTGCTTTGCTGGGAGTATGTCTTTCAGTCCCAACAGCAAATGTTATAAGTCTTCCTCTTTCGAGGCCTCTGGGGTGAAGCCTCTTCACCATTCACCTTGACTCGTTGCACAGAATGTCGTAGAAGCTCACCAGCTTCTGCTTTCCAAAGTAAACACTCTCCAGTGAATTGGGTAGTGGATTTTGAGTTGAGCGGTACTGTTCAGTACCTGTACGATCATATCTCCAAACTTCCAATCCATCCTTGACATGGCTATACGGTCTGCCATTCTCCATTCGGAAAAATTGATGGAGGTCTGGGAGAAAATGAATTATCTTCTGCATCATCGTGAACACCAACCAGACTGAAACTCTCATGGTGTTGGTTCCTCGCACTCAGGAGTGATATTGCTGAGTCTGACTGCAGAAACTGCACCTGTTGCTGCTATTTATTGGGGGATGATCAGTTGTCACTGTGTGACATAGTTTCACATCAACAATGGTTAACATGGTGAAACCAGCAAATGCAAAGCACAGCTGGATGAACCAAATTACTAAATATGGATGGATATACTGTTCATGTCCTAATATGGCGCTGCTATCATTACAACGACCATATTTGAGCACTATATTTAATGAGGTCATTATTGTGTGTGTGTGTGTGTGTATGTGTGGCCTTGTCTCTTTATTTCAGATTAGCAACAGGTGCAGTTTTTGGCCTTTGAATTTTCATGAAAGGTCATTGTTGTGACCTGTTACAACTCTGTCCTTGCTGAGTATTTCCAGCATTTTTTGTTCTCACTACACTATGGAGTCCCTATCTTGTACCTTATCCTCACTCACTGACTACAAAGAGTGTGCCTGCAGTGCCATTGCACGGTTAGAGTCAGGACTGATTCATGGTGTGAAGAATAAAGTGAAACTGCACGTCACCTCTCGCCACTGACATCCTGATATCCAGGCTCCTTAAAACCTGTCCATCCTTATTGAAAGGCTTTATACCACAGAAGCATGAGCACCTTATTATGTCCTTCAGTTCTGGGACTGTTGGCCTACATATCACTTGTCAATGTGGTCCAAGATTTCATCGTGTATAAACCTTTTGTATGTCAGGGCAAGGTGACGTTTCACACACTAAGTCTTAGATCCTATAATCAGGGCATCAATAAAGTATCAATAAAACCCTTGACTAATCTCAGAAGCTTGCATCATTTTAAAAATATATTATTGTAATTCTCAATGGAATCTTGGACTTCCTGCTTGGGTACCTTCACCCCATGCCACAAATAGTAAATATCATTGTTCATGCAACTTGGAATATGTAAAAGCTTTGATGGAATTCCTATTAAGATCAAGTATAAGAAACTGGAGATGCCAATTTTTGGTGTTATTACACAATTCTTTGAAATTAAATAAATACCCTGTAATTTTATGACATTAATATGCAAACTTAATCTTTAAAAAATTCCATGATATTAGGAGGATTGCACTTGCCCTGTGGGCCACCCATCCCTATGTAAGAAACACAACAAAATATCCATCACTCTGTTGAAGAAGAATAGAGGAAGTGGGTCACGCTTTTTAATACTCATCTAAGATCATAAGGTGTAGGAGCAGAATTAGGCCAGTTGTTAGATCTTTGTTTCATAAGAACCTTCCCCTTAGTAATGGTAACCTCACACACTTCATGACCCCTGAAACTTCCACTATGCTGCTCATGTCTTCCATAGTGAAGCTAGCAAAATACTTATTCAGTTCATCCTCCATTTCCTTGTCACCCATTATGACCTCTCCAGCAGCCAGATGGCGACTCTTGTCTTTCTTTTACACTTTACGAATCTGAAGAAGCTATTGGTATTCTCTTTAATATTATTGATTGCTTACGCTGTATTCTATCTTTACCTTAATGACTTTTCAGTTGCCTTCTGTTGGTTTTTAAAAGCTTCCCAATCCTCAAACTTCCTACTAATTCTTACACTATTGTATGCCCTCTCTCTGGTTTTTGTGTGGACATTGATTTCTCTTGTTAGCCACAGCTTTGTCGTCTTTCCTTTAGAATACTCCATCCTCTCCGGGATGTATAACTGTACCAATCTGCAACTGTGCTACAAGTTAATCTACCTTGTTCTATATACTGTGAACATTCAAATGTTACTCCCTCAATCCTGTATTCACCCTTTTTGATTTTGTCCACCTTTTATGTTGCAACTCATCCTGTTGACTGCAATTTTGTCCTATCACAGACTCTCTTCACTACACATTGCCTCTGTTTGTAAACGAGCTACTTCATCTTCAGCACTATTATCCGTATTTCCTACAACACTTCTTGATTGAAATATATACACCTTAGGAAACTAGTCACACCATGCTCAACCTTTCCATTCCTAACTTTGTCTGAGGTTTTACCAATGTCTGCCTCCACAAGCTGTCCACTAACTGTTGTGGCACTCTGGTTCCCATCTCCTTGCAACTCTAGTTTAAACCCCACCATTCAGAATTAACAAGATTTCCTGCTAAGATATTAGTCCTCCTCCAGTCAGGTGTAAACCATCCCTTCTGTACAGGTCCCATCTTTCCTGGAAGACAGCCTAATGATCCAAAAAGCTTATGCCCTCCTTCCTACACCAACTCCTTAGCCATGTACTAAACTGTATGATCTTCCTAGTTCTGGCCTCACTAGCACATGGGACAGGTAGCACAGCCCTGGTGGTCCTGCCGTTTAAATTGGCACCCAACTCCCTGAACTCTCTATGCAGAGCATCGTCACTTGCTGTACCCATGTCATTGGTTCCTACATGGACCAAGACTTCTGGCTTTTCACACTCACACTTAAGAGTGCTAGGACTCAATCTGAGATATCCTGGGCCCTGGCATCTGGGAGGCAACATACCATCTGTGAATTTCTCTCTGGCCCATAGAACATCCTGTCCTTTCCCTCACAAATGAATTCCTTATCACCGTATCATGCCTCTTCTGTCCCTTTTCCTTCTGAGGCACAGAGGCAGATTCAGTGCCAGAGACCGAACCACAGTGATTTTCCTCTGTTAGGTTTCCCTCACCCCCTACCCCCCCCCCCCACCTCCCCAAAATGTTGTTGAATAGGATGGCCACAGGAATACTCTGTGTTGGCTCCTGGCTCCTTAAACCCTGTCCCCTCCCTGACTGTCATCCAGTATCCTGTGTCCTGCACCTCGGGTGTAACTATGTGTGTCTTATCTATCACTCCTTCAGCTTCCCAAATGATCTGGAGTTCATCCACTTCCAGCTCTAACTACTTCATGCGGATTTTTAGAAGCTGCCCCTGGATGTATCTCGCAGTTTAGTTGTCAGGGACACCAGACATTTCCCTGCCTTCCCACATCCTTCAAGAGGAGCATTCAACTATCCTGCTTGCCATCTTTACTATTCTAGCTGAGATGTAATGAAGGAACAAAAAACTTATATTCTTTCCTTTGCTTTCACTGGTTGAAGCCTCTCTTTGCAGAAGCCTCGAAGAGCTTAAGTCTCAAGATGACCATTCTGACTCTGTTCCTTCAAGACAACATCTACTGTATTTGCCTTTGTGAATTTGCTGTTGCTAATTCCAAATGCCAACTTGTTGCTGGTCAAAGCTGTTTTTTGTAAATTGTCGTGGAAGTTTACAACCTTGATCGCCATATTGATTAAAAAGGTAGCTCTCTAACGCACTCCCTGCTGTGGATTGTCCAACTCGGAGAAAACTGATGAGAAGCTCTGCTTTTAAATCTTGAACATGGACCTGATGAAAAGTGGCTCCTTTTACGCACTTCCTCTTGCTGATTGGTTGCTCTTCAACTCAGAGAAACAACTGCAAAACTCTGCTTTAAAGGCCTTACTAGGGATAGAACCATTCTTTGAATGGCAGTGCTCCAGATACTCTCATCCACAGCCACTAATCATCATTCCTTTCCAAACAACTAATGGCTAAGCTTGCCTCGAGCAACAATGTTATTGCTAACTATAAATGAAGAATTAAAACAGTTGCCTACAACCGTGGCAGCATCACTAAACACTTTGATTTTCTGCCCACATCTATCTCTTCACTCAAAATAGCTATTTCCTTCAGTACTAACACTTACATCAGAATATTTACAAAATTCATTTTCAGTTCAAATTAGGACATTATCACTCTTGCCAGGATGCATTCCAGCCTCTGTAGTGCCAGACTCCATATCATCTTCTTTCCCCACTGATTCTACCGATCCTTAGCTGTGGTTTTGCTGGATTGTAGATAAAAAGAGTCAAAATTTCCTCCAGTGAGTCTGTACAGAACCTGTTTGATGAAGAGGAATTCGGCCATTGAAATATTGCAGAAAACTGGTATTGTTTTTTAATTTTTAAAGTAACTTGTGTACTCAAATTACCAATGGTGGTTTTGAAGAAAAGGTTAACAATTAATTTAAATCTTAAGCAGCAAAAAGGGAGAATTGAATTTAACTGAATAAAATTGAATTGAGCAAACACAAGGAAATCTGCATATGCTGGAAATTCAAACAACACACACAAAATGCTGGTGGAACACAGCAGGCCAGGCAGCATCTATAGGAGAAGTGCTGTTGACGTTTTGGGCCGAGACCCTTCATCAGGACTAACCGAAAGGAAAGGAAAGAAAGTAAATCTTTCAAATTTCTTAGTAGGAAATTCACATCTACAGAAGTGCTGGGTTTCCGTACCACTCTTTGCAGAGTCCTGCGATTGAGGTACAATTTCTGTACCAGGCAATGATGCAGCCAGTCAGAATGCTCTCAATTGTGCCCCTGTAAAAAGTTCTTAGGATTTGGTGATCCACACCAATTTCTTCAACTCTCTAGGGTGAAAGAGGCACTGTTGTGCTTTTTTCACCACACAACTGGTATGTACAGACTACATAAGATCCTCGCTGATGTTTATGCTGAGGAACTTAAAGCTGTTCATCTTCTCAACCACAGATCCATTGAAATCAATAGGGGCTAACCTGTCTACATTCTTCCTGTAGTCCACAACCAGCTCCTTTGTTTTTGCAACATTGACAATAGACAATAGGTGCAGAAGTAGACCATTCGGCCCATCGAGTCTGCACCACCATTCTGAGATCATGGCTGATCATTCACTATCAATACCCAGTCCCTGCCTTGTCCCCGTATCCCTTGATTCCCCTATCCATCAGATATCTATCTAGCTCCTTGAAAGCATCCAGAGAATTGGCCTCCACCATCTTCCGAGGCAGTGCATTCCACACCTCCACAACTCTCCGGGAGAAGAAGTTCTTCCTCAACTCTGTTTTAAATAACTGACCTCTTATTCTCAATCCATGCCCTCTAGTACTGGACTCTCCCAACATCTGGAACATATATCCTGCCTCAATCCTATCAAATCATTTAATTATCTTAAACGTTTCAATCAGATCCCCTCTCAATCTCCTCAATTCCAGTGTGTACAAGCCCAAACTCTCCAATCTTTCTGCGTAAGACAGCCCTGCCATCCCAGGAATCAACCTAGTGAATCTACGCTGCACTTACTCAATTGCCAGAATGTCCTTCCTTAAACCTGGAGACCAAAACTGTACACAATATTCCAGGTGTGGTCTCACCAGGGCCCTGTACAAATGCAAAAGGACATCCTTGCTCTTGTACTCAATTCCCCTTGTAATAAAGGCCAACATTCCATTTGCCCTCTTCACTGCCTGTTGCACTTGTTCATTCACCTTCATTGACTGATGAACTAGGACTCCTAGGTCTCTTTGCATTTCTCCCTTACCTAACTCTACACTGCTCAGACAATACTCTGCCCTCTTGTTCCTGCTTCCAAAGTGGATAACTTCACATTTATTCACATTGAATGATATCTGCCAAGTATCTGCCCACTCACCCAGCCTATCCAAGTCTCCCTGTATTCTCCTAACGTCCTCTTCGCATGTCACACTGCCACCCAGTTTAGTATCATCAGCAAATTTGCTGATATAGTTTTCAATTCCCTCATCTAAATCGTTGACATAAATCGTAAAGAGCTGTGGTCCCAATACAGAGCCCTGTGGTACCCCACTAGTCACCTCCAGCCAGTCCGAGAAACACCCATTCACTGCTACCCTTTGCTTTCTATCTGCCAACCAGTTCTCTATCCATGTTGAAACCCTGCCCCCAATGCCATGAGCTCTGATTTTACTCACCAATCTCCTATATGGCACCTTATCGAATGCCTTCTGAAAATCTAGGTACACAAAATCCACTGGCTTACCCTCGTCTAACATCCCTGTTACACCCTCAAAAAACTCCAGCAGATTAGTCAAGCATGATTTGCCCTTGGTAAATCCATGCTGGCTCGGCCTAATTCTATTACTGCCATCAAGATGTGCCACTATTTCGTCCTTAATAATGGACTCAAGCATCTTCCCCACGACTGACGTTAGGCTAACAGGGCGATAGTTCTCCGTTTTCTCCTTCCCTCCCTTCTTGAAAAGTGGGATAACATTAGCCACTCTCCAATCTTCAGGAACTGATCCTGAATCTAAGGAACATTGGAAAATGATTACCAATGCATCCGCAATTTCCTGAGCCACCTCTTTTAGAACCCTCGGATGCAGACCATCTGGACCCGGGGATTGATTAGCCTTCAGTCCTACCAGTCTACTCATCACAGTTTCTTTCCTAATGTCAATCTGTCTCAATTCCTCTGATATCTTATGACCCTGGCCCATCCATACATCTGGGAGATTGCTTGTGTCCTCCCTGGTGAAGACAGATCTAAAGTATGCATTAAATTCTGTTGCCATTTCCCTGCTTCCCATAACAATTTCTCCCAATTCATTCTTCAAGGGGCCAACATTGTTCTTAACTATCTCCTTTCTCTTCACATAGCTAAAAAAGCTTTTGCTATCCCCTTTTATATTCCTGGCTAGACTGAGCTCATACCTGATTTTTTTCTCTCCGTATTGCTTTTTTAGTTAAGATCTGCTGTTCCTTAAAACTTTCCCAATCATCTGTATTCCCACTCATCTTAGCCCTGTCATACTTCTTTTTCTTTAATGCTATGCAATCTCTGACTTCCTTTGTCAACCACTGTGGCCCCTTCCCCCTCTTTGAATCCTTCCTTCTCATTGGAATGAACTGCTTTTACATCTTTTGTATTATCCTCAAGAATATCTGCCACTGCTGATCCACTGTCTTTCCTGCCAGGGCATCCGCTCATTTAACTTTGGCCAGCTTTTCACTCATGGCTCCGTAGTCTCCTTTATTTAATTGCAACACTGACACCTCTGATCTGCCCTTATCCCTCTCAAATTGTAGATAAAAACTTATCATGTTATGATCACTACTTCCTAATGGCTCCTTTACTTCAAGATCACTTATCAATTCCTGTTCATTACACATCACCAAGTCCAAAATAGCCTCGTTCCTGGTTGGCTCAAGCACAAGCTGTTCCAAAAATACATCCCTTAGACACTCCACAAACTCCCTATCCTGGGGTTGTTTTCTTGATACCACTGTGTTAGGCTGAAGACTTCCTCTCTGTAGGTAGCCTCATTATTATTTGAGATTAGGCCAATCAATGTGGTATATCTGCAAATTTAATTAGCAGAGAGCTGTGGGTGCCGATACAGTCACGTGTATACAGAAAGTAAAAGAGGGGGCTTAGGACACAGCCCTGAGGAGCACCTGTGTTGAAGAGCAGAAGTGAGAGAGCCTTACAAACTCTTACAAACTGCTGGTGATCTGACAGGAAGTCCAGGATCCAGCTGCACAAGGCAGGGTGAAGGCTGAGGTCTCTGAGCTTCCTGTCAAGCCTGGAGGGAATTTATGGTGTTGAATGCTGAACTGTAGTGCAAGGACAGCATTCTCACATAAGCATCCTTCTTCTCCAGATGTGCAAGGACGATGTGTAGAGCTGTGGATATTGTGTCATCTGTCGATCGGTTGTGTTGGTAGGCGAATTGTAGGGGACCCAGTGTGGGTGGTAGCAAGCTACAGATGTAGTCCTTGACCAGCTTCTCAGAGCATTTGCTTATTATTGAGGTGAGTGCAACAGAACGCCAGTTGTTCAGATATGTTACCTTGGTCATTTTAGGTGAAGGGACAATGTTTTTGAAGCAGGGGGGTACTCTATACTGGGAGAGGGAGGGAATAAAAATGTCTCTAAACACACCTGCCAGTTGTGCCGCACACTACCTGAGTACCTGCCCTGGATGACATCTGGTTCTGTAGCCTTGCAACTGTCCACTTGTTGGAAACACCTGTTTACTTCAGCCTCAGAGATGACCAAGGTGCATTGGCGGTTCTCCTCGGAGGTTCAGAGTTGGCAACATCAAACTGAGTGTGATGTTGGCAACATCAAACTGGGAGAGAGGCCGCAATGTTGGCTTTGAAGTCTGCAATGGTGTGCAGGCCTTGCCATAAGCTTGCATGTATTGTTGGTTGACAGTTGTGACTGATTCTTGTCCCTGTATTGTCGTTTCATTGCCTTGATGACTCAGCGCTGATTGTAGCTGCTTTTCATGAGCTCCTGCTGAATACCGGCAAAGTAAGCTCTGTTGTACAGTTAGTGCTGCTATTAATCCAGGGTTTGGGTAGACCCTGGGAACCACCCACCAAGGGTCTAGAGCCGGCTTATGTACATTTGGTTACTTACAATAATAATTACATCATTTAATATGGTGATTAGAACTAAATTACATTACCAAAAGTGACAGCACAGTATAAAAACAAAAAACACAAGAAAAATCAGAACTTTAAAAAATTATAATAAATAAAAATTACCACATATTGAAAATTAATAATGCACAAACAACATGATATATTGATAGTATCTGAAGTTCTCTCATAAAATGGTGTCTGTTGTCTGTACCCTGCTGGTTGTGGTGTAAATACCTCTGATCTCTGAAAAGCCACTGGCAAATGTGGGTGCCCTTAACATCCCTCTGGAAGCAAGCCCCAATGTTTCACTGGTTGACCAGTGTCATCTGGAGTCTGCTTACACCAGGTCTGGTAAAAACTACCTTATTTTTAATGTGATACATTTTTGATCTTGCTATTGATTAAAATTAGACTGTTTAAAGAACACAAAATACTTAATCTAACCAAAAGATGTACAAAACTCACCATCCCTTAAAGGGACAGTTTGTCAAACTTCCTGCTTTACCAGGTATTTGAGGTAACATTGTGACCCTTCTCAAATAGAACCACAATAACAGTTTCTCTGACAGGCAAAATACACCAAAAAGACAAGTTTCACATGCTTGGCAATATGAACCTTTCAACTGACACCTGAAAATCTAACGGAGGCCATCTCTGGTCTCCAAAATCCCCTCATGTTATAACAGAAACTGGGTATCAGAATTTATAGTATCGACTAAAAAACATTCATGAGAAAAACATAAAATGAAAAGAGCATGAGAGAAAGGAGCAGAATTGGGCCATTTGGCCCATCGAGTCTGTTCCGCCAGTTCATCATGGCTAATCTATTTTCTTCTCAGCCCCAATCTCCTGCCTTCCTCCCATATCCTTTCATGCTCTGAGTAATCAAGAATCTATCAAACTCTGCCTTAAAAATGTATAAAGACTTGGCCTCCACAGCTGCCCATAGATTCACCGCTCTCTGGCTAAAGAAATTCCTCCTCATCTCTATTCTAAAAGGACAGCCCTCTATTCTGAGTTTGAGTCCTCTGGTCTTAGACTCTCCCATCATAGGAAACATCCTCTCCCCATCCACTCTATCAAGGCCTTTCATCATTCGATAGGTTACAGAGGTCACCCTTCATTCTTTCAGATTCTAGTGAATACAAGCCAAGAGCCAAGAGCCATGAGCCATGAGCCATGAGCTCTTCATATGACAAGCTGTTCAGTCCTGGAATAATTTTTGTTAAGCTCTTTTAAACCCTCTCCAGTTTTAGCAGAGCTTTTCTAATATAAGGGATCAAAAACTGCTCACAATGCTCCAAGTGAGGCCTCATCAGTGCTTTATAACGTCTCAACATTACATCCTTGCTTTTATAATTAATTATCTTGAAATGAGTGCTAACATTGCATTTGCCTTCCTCACCAGAGACTCACCCTGCAAATTAAACTTTAAGAAATCTTGTATAAGGACATCCAAGTCCCTTTGAACCTCATTTTTTTTTGTATTTTCTTCTCTCTGTGTAGAATGTAGTCAACTCTTTAATTTCTTCTACCAAAGGCCATAACCATACACTGTTTACAAACTGATATTCCCACATGGTAGCAGCATTGTCCATGCCAGCAGGTTTGAAGGCAAGTTTGGGGGTGGTCCTGAAAGCGATGTGGGGCTGAGTTAGAATCAGTGAAGGTGGAAGGAAAATTGGTATGGTCAGTGTAGATACTGTTGATTAGGTGGGTTGTGACATGCACATCATTATTTGTGTTGAGTTAGGATTTCTATCTCAGCATCATGTTGATCATATTAACAAGCAAAGTGGGCCAGGGCATTTTCCTGTCCATCAGCAATATTCATTTATGGTCGCACCAGCCTGTCATTGTCGATCATTGCCTGTCTCAAGTTGTAAGAAAATTTGTGTTCACAGACATTTGGAAATTCTCATCAAAACTTCCTCTGTCTGTATCAATTAAATAAAGTCTTGTTCCATCTGTACTGTACCTCTGGACTTCTGAGGGATATTTAATGCACAGCCATTAGCACAGAACATCCTTTAGTGACGACAGTTAACTGGAATAATCAGTGTCTGTTTGAACAGTGTATCAAAATACATGGCACATAGAATGCACACTTCTTTCAGTCCAAATATAATATACCACTTCCATTTACAAAAACAAAGTTGTGTGAGCAGTTACAATTCAGCGTATCTGCAGCATACCAATTAAATTGAAAAACACAGAATACAGTTTATGTTAAATCATTAAGGTTCCCTATCTTCACACCTGCTTACTCTCAGATGTGTGTTTCCTCTTTGACTTCTTCTTGATGTTAGATCTTTTCTCTTCTCTAGACATAAAGTTGCCTGGGAGCTTTCCTTTGAATTGCAACTCCATCAGTGCTGATTTCAGCCTTTCTACCAAATCGGCCTCATTACATTGAATAGGCAACAATTCCAGCCCACTGATTCTTGGGATCTTTGGAGCTTTCACTTCATTCCCACTTCCAAAAGCTTTTCTGTTCAAGGCTGTGTGAACCTTATTCAGATCATTTAATAGTTCAGAGCAACCTAAGTCTGTTAGACAACACATTTCTGCCCAAATAAGCAGTTTTGTCAGAATCAGGTTGATTATCACTGGCTTATGCATGAAATTTGTTATCTTAGTGGCAGCAGTAATATAGAAAAAAAGTTAAATATGACCTTTCTGAGGCTATGCTCCTTGAAGATGTCCTGGATACTGCAGAGGTTAGTATCCAAGATGGAGCTGACTAATTTAACAATTATCTTTCGATCCTGAACTGTAGCAGCCCATCCCCTTCACCATACCAGATAGTGATGCAGCCTGTCAGAATGCTCTCCTGTACATTTGTAGAAGTTTTAGGTGACAAACCAAATCTCTTCAAACTCCTAATGAAATATAGCTGCTGTCTTGCCTTCTTTATAGCTGCATCATTATATTGGGACCAGGATTTTCCACAGGGTGCTTTGTTCTACTACAACATCCAGTATGACTTCTTTAACAGAGTCAGCCTTTCTAATCAGTTTATTGAAACTGTTGGCATCACCCATGTTGATGACATTGTCCTAGCACACCATCGCATGGAAGATTGTACTGGCAACAACAGACTGCTCCCACGCTCCTGCCTAATATCAAAATTAGTTCTCCCCCTCATTACTTTCTCATAACATCTGCTCCTATCCTTGTCCAAGGCTATGCTGAACCTTCCCCCTTTCACAGTAAAGGATGTCCTTTGGTGTTTAACATTTCTACTGTGGTAATTGCCTTGCTGTCCCATTATTTTATAAGGTTCTATCAATTCCCCCCTCAGCCTCTGGTACTCCAGAGAAAACAACCTGAATCCCCCCACCCTCCCTCTATAGCTCAAGTTCTCTAATCCAACAGTACCTCAGTAAGTCTCTTCTATGGCCTTTCCAAAGCATCTCCATCTTTCCTGCAATGGAGCTACTAGAACTGTACACTACACAGATGAGAAGCAGGAGTGGCCCATCTGGACCATGGAGATTGCTCTGCTATTCTGCAACAATCCTGTTGGGAAACAATCCTTACTGTCTGCTGGAATCAGTATGAAGACATGGAGGCATGTTTGTAGAATGGTATCTACACTGAATAGATTAATGTCATTGTGAACTTACACTGGGTATGTTTAAAGTGCTGGTTGATAGGAAAGGTATGAGGTCTACAGCAAACCGTAAGTGAAAGCCTTGATGGAAAGTGAGCTGAGAGGCACAAAAATGGGGAGGTTTAAGGATTTAACTTATTCTATCAGTTCATGATAATTAGTGAAGTTCTAAAAACGTGAAATTCTTAACTGTTTGTACGATAGAATGCAAATGCTTGTATTCACATGGTCCCTCACTGTCTTAAGGGAAACAGCATGTTTTTGAATATGAGTGTACTGTAGTTTTAACAATGACGTTATAATGACATTTATACCTCAAGGGTTTCAAAGACATCAGAGAATGTATACAATATATATCCTGAACATGAGAAAATCTGCAGATGTTGGAAACTCAAGCAACACACACAAAATGCTGGTGGAACAGCATCTATATGAAGAAGTACAGTGGATGTTTCGGACTGACCCTTCGTCAGGACTAACTGAAAGAAAAGATAGTAAGAGATTTGAAAGTGGGAGGTGGAGTGGGAGATCCGAAATGACAGAAGAAAGGAGGGGGAGGGATGAAGCTAAGAGCTGGAAATTTGATTGGCAAAAGGGATACAGAGCTGGAGAATGAAGAGGATCATGGGATAGGAGGCCTAGGGAGAAAGAAAGGGGGAGGGAGCACCAGAGGAAAATGGAGAGCAGGCAAGGAGTGATTGTGAGAGGGACAGAGAGAGAAAAAGGGAAAAGACATAGATAGATAGATAGATAAATAAGGGGTGGGGTAAGAAGGGGAGGAGGGGCATTAATGGAAATTAGAGAAATCAATGTTCATGCTATCAGGTTGGAGGCTACCCAGACGGAATATAAGGTGTTCCTACAGCCTGAGTATGGCTTCATCTTGACAGTAGAGGAGGCCATGGATTGACATATCAGAATGGGAATGAGATGTGGATTTAAAATGTGTGGCCACTTTCCCATTTCACGCACATCTGCTCTCACCCCATCCTCCTGCCACCCCACTAGGGATAGGGTTCCCCTTGTCTTCACCTACCACCCCACCAGCCTCTGGGTCCCACATATAAATCTTCGTAACTTCCACCATCTTCAACGGGATCCCACTACAAAGCACATCTTTCTCTCCCCCACCACTTACTGCTTTCAACAGGGATCGCTCCCTACACAACTCCCTTGTCCATTCGTTCCCCCCCATCCCTTCCCACTGATCTCCCTCCTGGCACTTATCCTTGTAAACGGAACAAGTGCTACACCTGCCCTACACTTCCTCCCTCACCACCATTCAGGCCCCAGGCTGTCCTTCCAGGTGAGGCGACACTTCACCTGTGAGTCGGCTGGTGTGGTGTGTCCGGTGCTCCCGGTGTGGCTTTTTATATATTGGTGAGACCCGATGCAGACTGGGAGACTGTTTCACTGAATACCTACGCTCTGTCCACCAGAGAAAGCAGGATTTCCCACTTTGCCTTCCCCCACCATCTCCATCTGCTCATCACACACACACACTCCTCCCACTGCTCGCCCTTCCCACCTCAGTAGCCTGGACAGGAGTGTCCATTTTCTAGGAGCTGCTACAGCATCTGGTGACACAGCGAATGCTGAGACTCTAGGAGATGGTGTCACGATTTTGTTTAGATTTCCTTGTTACATTCTGCTTCCTCAAGAACTCTGCCTCCTGGTTTACAAGATAAGCTGTTCCCTCCACGTTCTTCATTCCCTAGACAAGGTACTTACCTCCTATTAGAGGCATTTACTCTTTCAGCTCAGAGCTCACCAGTTCAGCAGTAGTTTCATGTGAAGCTGACATCATTGCTTCTCGGCCTTCTCCTCTCTCCAGCCGTTTGATTGGCTGAGTGGCTCCTTCCAAAAGTTATTCCGGGTGGTCAGGTCAGCAATGGACTTCAGCCATTCAGTCTTCAACCCCAAGTCTGTGATGGAGTATGTTTAAATTTTTTAATTCATTTTGGAATGAAGGTGGTGCTAGTAAAGTCAGGATGATTAAGGGCTTTGACTATCCAAATATTTCTGATGGTTTTACATAGTGTAGTACATGTGAAGGAAAGGGCAACTAAACAGAGACTTTGAAACTGTGAAAAATTAATTCACAGGAAAAAGTCCAAAATTAATAACAGATTGAATTCCGTTAAGGTGTGGTGCCCTTAGGACTTAAGTATCAAACATGTCCATTTAAATCGGAACACTCAAACAGTGTATGGCCCATTGCACTGGACGGTGAATAACTCCCCCACCATCAGTGCCATGCTCTTTTCTCACTGCTGCCATCAGGAAGGAGGTTCAGGAGCCTCAAGACCCACACCATTAGGTTCAGGAACAGTTATTATCCCTCAATCATTAGGCTCCTGAACCAGATGAGATAACTTAACTCAATTTCACTCATTTAATCATTGAACTGTTCCCACAACCAGTAGAAACACTTTCTAAGAACTCTTCATCTCTTTTCTCGATATTGATTGCTTATTTATTGCTTTTTTTTGTATTTGAACAATTGTCTTTTGCACATTGGTCTATCTTGTTGGCTGCGGACGTTCGACGTGGAAACAGGCAACAAACCAGGCCAAGTGTGAAGGAAGAGGAGTATCAGGATAAGGATTCTCTGTATTTAAGTGTTTTTTTTAAATTTAAAATGAAAATCCTGGGGGTCTTAGCCCAAAATGTTGACAGTTTATTCTTCTCCATAGATTTTACCTGACCTCCTGCAGGTTTTTGTGTGTTTTGCTGTGCCTGAACATGGTTCTTTGATCGAATGGCCTTTGACCAACAAACACTCCAAAAAAGCGGCCAGTGAGTGAGTGGGCCAGTGAAGGAGTGGAGCTTTGAGGCTTTGACTCAAGAGATTCTGGCAGTTTTGGCAGTTGGACTGTGCAATCAAGTCAATCAAGATTTGAATAGCTCAGCAGAAAGCCGTTGATTAGACAATCAAGATTTGAATAGCTCAGACTCAGCAGAAAGCAGCTGATTGGGCAATCGAGGTCAGGTGACCAAGCAGTTTGAAAAGCTCAAACAAATAAACAGAGGGGTAGCTCAAGTGGTGATTGAGCAGGCCAGTGAAGGAGAGGAGATTTGAGGCTTTGACTCGAGAGGCTTCGACAAGAAGAGGCGGAGGATGAGCTTGTTCCCAGTTAGTCTTCACAATGCCTCCTGAGACAGTGATGTGCTTCTCCTGTGAGATGTGGCAGTCTTGGGGACACTCCCCTCTCCCGCAGAGTCACATCTGCCAGAAGTGCATGCAGCTGGACAATCTGGAAAACTGTGTGAGGAATCTGGAGCAACAGCTGGATGACCTTCAACTCATAAGGGAAAATGAGGCAGTCATAGATGAGAGCTACAGGGAGGTAGTCACACCTAGGCTGCCGGAAGCAGGTTGTTGGGTGACAGTCAGAGGGGGGAAAGCAAAGGTGAGTAGACAGGTAGTGCAGAGCACCCCTGTAGCCATTCCCCTGAATAATAAGTTTTAAGAAAAGAGGGTTGATGTTCTGGAACATGTTGATATTAAGGGAGAAGAGGTGTTGGAGTTGTTAAAATACATTAGGACAGATAAGTCCCCGGGGCCTGATGGAATATTCCCCAGGCTGCTCCACGAGGCAAGGGAAGAGATTGCTGAGCATCCGGCTAGGATCTTTATGTCCTCGTTGTCCATGGGAATGGTACTGGAGGATTGGAGGGAGGCGAATGTTGTCCCTTTGTTCAAAAAAGGTAGTAGGGATAGTCCAGGCAATTATAGACCAGTGAGCCTTCTGTCTGTGGTGGGAAAGCTGTTGGAAAAGATTCTTAGAGATAGGATCTATGAGCATTTAGGGATTCATGGTCTGATCAGGGACAGTCAGCATGACTTTGTGAAGGGCATATCGTGTCTAACAAGCCTGCTAGAGTTCTTTGAGGAGGTGACCTGGCATATAGATGAGGGTAGTTCAGTAGATGTGATCTACATGGATTTTAGTAAGGCATTTGACAAGGTTCCATACAGTAGACTTATTCAGAAAGTCAGAAGGCATGGGATCCAGGGAAGTTTGGCCAGGTGAATTCAGAATTGGCTTGCCTGCAGAAGGCAGAGGGTCATGGTGGAGGGAGTACTTTCAGATTGGAGGGTTGTGACTAGTGGAGTCCCACAAGGATCTGTTCTGGGAACTCTACTTTTCGTGATTTTTATTAACAACCTGGATGTGGGGGTAGATGGGTGGGTTGGCAAGTTTGCAGACAACACAAAGGTTGGTGGTGTTATGGATAGTGTTGAGGATTGTCGAAGGTTGCACAGAGACATTGATAGGATGCAGAAGTGGGCTGAGAAGTGGCAGATAGAGTTCAACCCGGATAAGTGTGAGGTGGTACACTTTGGAAGGACAAACTCCAAGGCAGAGTACAAAGTAAATGGCAGGATACTTGGTAGTGTGGAGGAGCAGAGGGATCTGGGGGTACATGCCCACAGATCCCTGAAAGTTGCCTCACAGGTAGATAGGGTAGTTAAGAAAGCTTATGGGGTGTTAGCTTTCATAAGTCAAGGGATAGAGTTTAAGAGATGCGATGTAATGATGCAGCACTATAAAACTCTAGTTAGACCACACTTGGAGTACTGTGTCCAGTTCTGGTCGCCTCAGTATAGGAAGAATGTGGAAGCATTGGAAAGGGTACAGGGGAGATTTACCAGGATGCTGCCTGGTTTAGAGTATGTACTCTTTGGAGAGAAGGAGGATGAGTGGAGACATGATAGAGGTGTACAAGATATTAAGAGGAATAGATAAGTGGATAGCCAGCACCTCTTCCCCAGGGCACCACTGCTCAGTACAAGAGGACATGGATTTGAGGTAAGTGGAGGGAATTTCAAGGGGGATATTAGAGGAAGGTTTTTTACTCAGAGAGTGGTTAGTACATGGAATGCACTGCCTGCGTCAGTGGTGGAGGCAGATACACTAGTGACATTTAACAGACTACTAGACAAGTATATGGAGGAACTTAAGGTCGGGGGGGGGGGTTATATGGGAGGCAGGGTTTAGGGGTTGGCACAGCATTGTGGGCCAAAGGGCCTGTAATGTGCTGTATTATTCTATGTTCCATGAAAGGTTACAACAACTCAAAAGCTCAGTTAAATGCTTTTATTAGTAAGAGTACAATTTCCTTCTATTAAAAAAACAATGCTATATACAACTATAAATGTTATAATCAGTGCCATGTCATTAAGTGGCACTTAATAAAGTCTTCAGTTCTTCACTGCTATTGCTTGCAGTATGCCCTTTCAGTCCGAAGGACAAATGCTGCTGTCTTTGAAGATTGCATTGAATTTTGCAGATGTTCCTGTCTTTAAATTTTGTTCTTCACAGAGGCATCTGGTAAAGCCTCTTCACCACTCGTGTCACCTTGACTCGTTGCACATGTCAGAGAAGCTCACTGGCTGCTGCTTTTCAAAGTAAACACTCTCCAGTGAATTGGGTAGTGGATTTTGAGCGGAGTGGTACTGTTCAGTACCTGTACGATCATATCTCAGAACCTGCGATCCATCCTCGACACAGGTGTATGGGCTGCCATTCTCCATTCCGATAAATTGATGAAGATCTGGTAGAACACAGATTATCTTCTGCAGCATCAAGAACACCAGCCAGCCTGGAACTCTCATGGTGTTGGTTCCTGGCACTCAGGAGTGATATTTCTGAGTCTGACTGCAGAAACTGGACCTGTTGCTGCTATTTATTTGGAGCAGGTCATCTGTCACTGTGTGACAAATTTTCACATCAACAATGGTTAACATGGTGAAACATGAAAAAGCAAAGTGCAACAACTGGACAAACCAAATGACTAAATATGAATGGATATACTGATCATGTCCTAATATGGTGCTGCCATCATTACAATGATCATATTTGAGCACAGTGATTAATGGGGTCATTTTGTGTGTGTGTAAAATAAAATCCCAGAACTGGGAAGTATAGAGCAATATTTCAAAGTTACATGGAACATCCTAAAGTGTTTCCAAATCACAAAACCTGCAGATGCAGGGAATTTGAAATAAAAACAGAACATTTGAAATAGGCTGTAGGTTGTGTTTTTATTTCAGATTAGCAGCAGCTGCAGTTTTGTGGCCTTTGAGCTTTCATGAAAGATCATTGATGTGACCTGTTAAATCTCTGTCCCTGCATAAATGTATGACTTGCTGAGTATTTTCAGCCTTTATTGTTCTCATTACACTATGGAGCATCTGCTATCTGGGCTTCTCAAGGGGCTTTATGTCATAAAGCACTTTATTATGTCATTCATTCTTGGGTTTATTGCATCACCTGTCAATGTAGCCCAAGATTTCATTGTCTACAACACTTTTCCTTATCAGAGTAAGGTGACATTTCAGACACTCTTAGAATTTATAATCTGGGCATTAATAAAACATCACTTTTGAAATTGTATAAAACCCCTTGACCAATCTCACAAGCTTGCATCATTTTTAAAATACACTGTTGTAATTATCAGAATGGAATCATGGACTTCCTGCTTGGGTATATTCATCTCATGGTTCAAATAATAAATATTTATTACTATTTAATAATACAGATTATGAACAACTTGGAACATGTCAAAGCTTTAATAAAATTCCTAATAACATCAAGTAAAAGAAGTTGGAGATGCCAGGTTTTGGTGTTTAATGTTACATAATTCCTTGAAGTGAAATAAACACCCAATCCTCTGATATCTATATGCAAACTCAATTTAAAATAAAATCTTTCCATGATATCAAGAGAATTGGACGACCTGTAGTCCACCCATCCACATGTAAGGAACACAATAAGATATCCATCACGCTATTGAAGAAGAATCGAGGAAGTGGGTCACCCTGTTTAATACTCATCTACATAGGAATGTTCCCATTCTTTGAATGGTCATGGTCCAGATACTCAAACCCACAGCCACTAATCATCATTCCTTCCCAGACAACTAATGGGCAAACTTGCTACTATCTACCATGTTATTGCTACAGTCATACTTACATAGGAATATTTACAAAATCCACTTTGAATTTGAGTTAGACATTATCAGCATTACCCAGGATGCACTCCAGCTTCTGTGCTGCCCGGCTCCATTAGCAGTGGAAGCAATCCTTGGCAGTGGTTTCAAAGGACAGCAGAAAATAAGAGTGATTGGAGTGGTCATAGTGTTGCTGAATTGCAGTTGTGATTAGTTTTGTCCAATTATTAATGCTGTCAATGACAATTCAGATGTTAAGATGTCAGTTGACGTTGAGGGAAATATAGCCTGAGGTAGAATTCTGGTTCTTGAGGTCAGTTCACAAATCAGATGACAAAGGGGAAGAAGCTTTTGTTGAACTTTGATATGTGAGTCTTCTATTTTCCGATGTTCCTTAGATTCAGGATCAGTTCCTGAGGATTGGAGAATGGCTAATGCTATCCCACTTTTTAAGAAAGGAGGGAGGGAGAAAACAGAGAACTATCATCCTGTCAGCCTAACATTAGTAGTGGGGAAGATGCTAGAGTCCATTATTAAAGATGAAATAGTGGCATAGCTAGATAGCAGTGATAGGGTTGGGCCGAGCCAGCATGGATTTATCAAGGGCAAGTCATGCTTGACTAATCTAAAGGGAGTCTTTCGAGGATGTAACCAGGAAGTTAGTCAAGGGAGATCCAGTGGATGTAATGTACCTCGATTTTCAAAAGGCATTTGATAAGGTCCCACAAAGGAGATTGGTGGGTAAAATCAGAGCTCATGGCATTGGGGGGAAGACATTGACATGGATAGAAAACTGGTTGGCAGATAGAAAGCAAAGGGTAGCGATGAATGGGTGTTTCTTGGAATGGCAGGTGGTGACTAGTGGGGTGCCACAGGGCTCGGTATTGGGACCACAGCTGTTTACGATTTACATCAACAATTTAGATGGAGGCATTGAGAATAACATCAGCAAGTTTGCTGATGATACTAAGCTGGGTGGCAGTGTGACATGTGATGAGGATGTTAAGAGAATTCAGGGTGACTTGGATAGGCTGGGTGAGTGGGCAGATACTTGGCAGATGACGTTTCATGTAAATAAGTGTGAGGTTATCCACTTTGGGAGTAAGAACAGGAAGGCAGATTATTATCTGAACGGTGTAGAGTTAGGTAAGGGAGAAATGCAAAGAGACCTAGGAGTCCTAGTTCATCAGTCAATAAAGGTGAATGAGCAAGTACAGCAGGCAGTGAAGAAGGCTAATGGAATGTTGGCCTTTATTACAAAGGGAATTGAGTACATGAGCAAGGAAATCCTCTTGCATTTGTACAGGGCCCTGGTGAAACCACACCTGGAGTATTGTGTACAGTTTTGGTCTCCAGGGTTAAGGAAGGACATCCTGGCTATAGAGGAAGTGCAGCGTAGATTCACAAGGTTAATTCCTGGGATGTCTGGGCTGTCCTACGCAGAGAGGTTAGAGAGACTGGGCTTGTACACGGTGGAATTAAGGGGATTGAGAGGGGATCTGATAGCAACATATAAGATTATTAAGGGATTGGACAAGATAGAGGCAGGAAATATGTTCCAGATGCTGGGAGAGTCCAGTACCAGAGGGCATGGTTTAAGAATAAGGGGTAGGTCATTTAGGACAGTTAAGGAAAAACTTCTTCTCCCAGAGAGTTGTGGGGGTGTGGAATGCACTGCCTCAGAAGGCAGTGGAGGCCAATTCTCTGGATGCTTTCAAGAAGGAGCTAGATAGGTATCTTATGGATAGGGGAATCAAGGGATATGGGGACAAGGCAGGAACTGGGTATTGATAGTAGATGATCAGCCATGATCTCAGAATGGCGGTGCAGGCTCGAAGGGCCGATTGGTCTACTTCTGCACCTATTGTCTATTTCTAGGCATAGAGCAAGGGCGTATAACTGGGATAATGCGTGATGATACAACAGTGTGGAGTGATCATTTCCCCATTATCTGTACTGGAGGAATAAATGTGTATCAGAGGAAAGGATCTCATATCCTGCAGGTGGAATTTGGAAAAGGCAATCTGGGATGTATTCGATGATTTATGTGAATTTGGATCATTGGGTTTGGAGGATATGGAGTTGAGTAATAATACTTTGTGCTCTGTACTCAACTCTGTTGCTGATGAATCAATCCCCAGATCGCTGGGAGATGATAAAAGGAGAGCTGATCCTTGTTGAATGGATAAATGTAAAAGAGCTGTGAAGGAGCCGAATAAAGCTTTTAGAAAGGTTTGACAGTGTTAACTCCTATTCATCTTTTATACAATATAAAAGAGCTCAAGCTATGGTTAGAAAAGAAGTGAGAACGGCAGAGAAAATGTATTGAATAATGTACTGTGATAGCATTGGGAAAGAGATCTCAGTAGGGGAATCTTGTGGTTTGATACAAAAAATTGGAGGGAATTGGGTGCATTACTGGTTTTGTATTTTGGGCAGAAGGTTGCAGTTATTGACTCTGAAAAGCACAGTTATTATCAAAACATATGTCAGGGTACATAGTTGGGCCAAGATAAATAAAGAAGATCTATCTTAGAGAAACAGCTTTGGAAAGCACTCCTCAGATTGCCAAGGAAAAAAGAATATGCCAATTCCTGCTTGGATGTCAGATTTACATTGTCTGAACTTAAGAGAGCCATTAACGGTGCTAGTTAGACATCACCTGGGAAAGATGACATTTGTTATAATATTTTTACATGGTTATCAGATTCAAAACTTATGCTGATGTTGAAATTCTTTAATACAATATGGGTAGAAGGGCAACTTCCTGCTTCCTGGAAATTAGAGGGTATTATCCCTATATTGAAGCCTGGTAAGGGTTAATCAGATCCTTCCAGTTATAGACCTATTTCACCAAATTCACAAGTATGTAAGATAATGGAAAGAATGATTATAGCAAGGTATTCTTATTTGATGGAAATTATTGGACCGTTAGCTGTATACCTATCAGGATTTCTTAAATGACCCTGGACTTGGTGTTAAGTTTGGAATCTAATATTGAATCGGGCCTGCAGTGCTCGGAGTCGCCTGATGCTGGTGGCCGGAGGTGGGGACATCGTAAGCAGTGTGTGAGGAAGCGGAAGTGAAGCAAGTGGGCAGGAGTCCGTGCCAGGAAAAAAAGTAAGCCCTAGCTGACCAGGGATCTAACCCCTCCCATCTAAAGTAGCCACTGTTATGGGTCCCACAACCTGCAGTACTAAAAGACCAGGTTTTTGAGGTATGGGGAATTTCATTTCGCAAACTGCTGACCTGATTCTCCCCCAGTATAGTGCGCTTGAAGGCAATAACTTAATCAAGTGCTTGACTAGTCAGTGGAATTAACCAAAGTCTATAATGACACCAAGCAAGCTCTTCTAATGCCACTGTGCTGGTGCACCTGCTCCCCAACACACATATAACCATTACTACTGACACCTCAGACTACACTGTGGGTAATATGCATGAATTGTTAGTCAGAAGCATTAGGTAGCTACTCGCCTTCTTCCGCAGCCAGCTGCATCTCCCCGAAGGGAAGTAGAGCAGGTTGGCCGTGAGCTTCTTGGTCTCTATCTGGCTGTCTGCCATTTTCGTTTTTTTTCTAGAAGGTCACCATTTCACAGTGTTCATTAACCCTAAGCCCTTTGTGCACGGGTCTGTAGGGCAACAATGCCACCTGGTCTACATATCAGATTTCACAACTGTTTGCAAGTGGACAGATAATGCAGGGGCAAATTGTCTCTCACAGCCAGCTGTTGAGGCTGTACACACAATGGTTGACTATATCAGCATGGCAGCCAACCAAGCTACAGACCCAGAGGTCCAGGCTTACCCAACAGCAGTCATGCATTAATGCCTGACATTAATGCAGGGAAGTTGTTTCTGTCCTGTGCAATGTCTCAACTGTTCGGTTTCACCTCACAGCACCCACAAAATCTAGAAGGACTGTTTTCAACTACATACAAGTCCTCTCACATCCAGGCCAAAGACCTCACAGAAACTATGGTAAGGCCTTAGAAAGGCTGTGATTGGACTGCAGCCTGTGTGCAGCGCCAGCAAGCAAAAATTAACCCTCAAGTTCAGGTGCCATTGGTACCTTTTGAGATCTCTGAATGACTGTTCGACCATGTCAATGTGGGCCTTGTTGGTCCACTTCCAAACCCTCCTCCCCCACCATGGTTTTACACACCTCCTTACCATGGTGGACTGTACCACCGGGTGGCCAGATGTTGTACCTCTATCAACGACAGCGGCCGCAGACGTGGCTCGGGAGTTCTTCAGAACCTGGGATGCTTGGTTTAGTACTCCATCTGATATTTCCTCCAACCCCGATCTTCAATTCATATCAGACCTGGATAGATGGAGCGGTGGTCACTGTCCCCCAGATGCTCACCCACTGACAGATCTGTGACCTGACCTGGTTCATTACCTAATACTAGATCTAGTATGGTATTCCCCCAGTCGGCCTGTCAACATACTGTGACAGGAACCCATCCTGGACACACTTCACAAACTCTGCCCTGTCTAAACCATTGGAACTAATCTGGTGCCAATCAATATTAGGGATGTTAAAGTCACCCATGATAACAACCCTGTTATTTTAGCACCTTTCCAAAATCTGCCTCCCAATCTGCTCCTCAGTATCTCTGCTGCTACCAGAGGGCCTATAGAATACCCCCAGTAGAGTAATTGCTGCCTTCCTGTTCCTGACTTTCACCCATACTGACTCAAAAGAGGATCCTGCTACATTACCCACCCTTTCTGCAGCTGTAATAGTATCCCTGACCAGTAATGCTACCCCTCCTCCCCTCCCCCCCCCATTAAAACACTGAAATCCAGGAATATTGAGAATCCATTCCTGCCTTGGTGCCAGCCAAGTCTCTGTAATGGCTACTACATCATAATTTCATGTATGTATCCAAGCTCTCAGTTCATCACCTTTGTTCCTGATGTTTCTTGCATTGAAGTACACACACTTTAGCCTTTCTACCTTACTACCTTTACACCCTTTATTCTGCTTCTCTTTCCTCAAAGCCTCTCTATATGTTAGATCTGGCTTTATTCCATGCACTTCTTCCACTGCTCTATTGCTCCAGGTCCCATCCCCCTTGCAAATTATTTTAAACCCTGCCAAACCATGCTAGCAAACCTCCCTGCAAGGATATTGCTCCCCATCCAATCTGGTGCAACCCATCCAATCTGTACAGAAGAGATCCCAATGATCCAAAAATCTAAAACCCTGCCCCCTGCACCAATTCCTCAGCCACGCATTCAACTGCCATCTCCTCCAATTCTTACCATCACTATCACGTAGTACTGGCAGCAATCCTGAGAACGCCACCCTTGAGGTCCTGTTCTTCAGCCTTTTGCCTAGTTCCCAAAACTCACACTTCAGGACCTCATCCCTCTTTCTGCCTGTGTCGTTGGTACCAACATGTATCATGACCTCTGGTTGCTTTCCCTCTCATGCTAGGATGTTGTGCACCCGGTCAGAGACATCCCGGACCCTAGGAGGCAACAAACCATGCGGGTGCCCTTATCACTTCCACAAAATCTCCTGTCTGCTCCGCTGACTATAGAGTCTTCAATGATGAAAGCTTTCCTCTTCTCCGTCCCACCCTTCTGCACCACAGGGTCAGTGCCAGAGGCCCTGCCACCGTGGCTCACCCCTGGTCGGTCATCCCTGCCAACAGTATCCAGGATGGTATACTTATTATTCAGGGGAATGGCTACAGGGGTGCTCTGCACTACCTGTCTACTCACCTTCGCTTTCCCCCCTCTGACTGTCACCCAACTACCTGCTTCTGGCAGCCTAGGTGTGACTACCTCCCTGTAGCTCTTATCTATGACTGCCTCATTCTCCCTTATGAGTGAAAGGTCATCCAGCTGCTGCTCCAGATTCCTCACACGGTCTTTCAGATCACCCAGCAGCAAGCACCTGGCAGATGTGACTCTGGAGGAGTCCCTCTATAGCTCAAGTTCTCTAATCCAACAGTATCTCAGTAAGTCTCTTCTATGGCCTTTCCAAAGCGTCTACATCTTTCCTGTAATGGAGCTACTAGAACTGTACACTACACAGATGAGAAGCAGGAGTGGCCCATTTGGACCATGGAGATTGCTCTGCTATTCTGCAACAATCCTGTTGGGAAACAATCCTTACTGTCTGCTGGAATCAGTATGAAGACATGGAGGCATGTTTGTAGAATGGTATCTACACTGAACAGATTAATGTCATTGTGAACTTACACTGGGTATGTTTAAAGTGCTGGTAGATAGGAAAGGTATGAGGTCTACAGCAAACCGTAAGTGAAAGCCTTGATGGAAAGTGAGCAGGGAGACATGAAAGTAGGGGATTTAGGGATTTAACATTCTATCGATTCATGATAATTAGTGAAATTCCAAAAATGTGCAATTTTAACTATTTGTATGAAGAATGCAAGTGTTTAAATTTCCATGATCCCTCACTGTTTTAAGGGAAACAGCATATTTTTGAATATGAGTGTACTGTAGTTTTAACAATGGATCTGAATTCTAATAACGTTTATACTTGAAGGGTTTCCAAGGTACAGTTAATGTCAGAGAGATGAATGCAATATACATCCTGAAATGTTTTTTCCTCACAACCATCCACAAAAACAAAGGAGTGCCCCCAAAGAATGAACAACAGTTAAATGTTCGAACCCCAAAGTCCCACCCAATCTTCCCTCCTGTGCGTAAGCAAAAATCCCCCCTTCCCCCACCGGCAAAAGGCATCAGCACCCGGCACCGAGCACTCAAGCACGAGCGAAGCAACAGCAAAGACACAGAGTTGCAGTTACCCCAAAGACTACATTGTTCACCCAGTATTCAACATACCACAGGCTCTCTCTCTCTCCCTAATAAGGGAGAAAATGGTGTCTCCATTTCACAGCGAGAGGGGAGACATAACAAACAACTCGCTGGTTTACGATGTTAAAAGTCCATTGCGTCGCTTTTTCGAGTTCTGTGCCCAAAGATCTCAGGTTCTGGGCACACAGCCAAAGATGTTCCAGCTCCCATGATACACTGGTCCGGGACACCGACCTTCGATCTGCCCGTCTCCAGAGCCCCGAGATCCTAGGCCTTCAAAGACAAGCCAAACTCTTAGGCTGAGCCCTTGGTGTACCTGACAACGGCCAGATGTGAAACCCCGAGAGTTGGTCTGATTCCTGCAAAGAACCATAGTCAGTGTGTAACTCCAGGTCAGGGTCTTCAAAAGAACCCTGAAAGAGAAAGTTAGTGATATTAAAGATGGAAATAGAGCTGTTTCCAAAGATGCAAGCAAAGGAGTCGCTGTTTAGTGCTGTGATGTAAGGTTTATACCATTCAATGATAATGACAAAAAAAACATGTAATGGGTACCTTATCCTTGATGGAAAGTGCACTGAGAGGCACAAAGATGGGGACATTTAAGGATTAACTTATTCTATCACTTCATGATATTTAGTAAAGTGCTACAAATAAAGTGTAATTTTAACTGTTCATACAAAAGAATGAATGTGCTTAGTAGTTTACATGGTCCCTCACTTTTTTTAAAAGGGGTAAACAGCATATTTTTAAATATGCGTATACTGTATGTTTAAACAATGCATCTGAGTTATAATGACATTTACACTTTTTTCCCAATATTTTTATTAGTTTCTACATAGAAGAATACAGAGTACAAGAAAGTATATATAAAAGGTCAAAAAAGATTTTTTTTAAACTGCCAATTATATTATATCTGTTCATAATAACAATCTCAATACCCTGTATTCATATAAGTTAATCAATAGTTGTACTGAACTATACTAATTTATTACAAAAAATGAATCTAACCCCTACCAAGACCGAAGCTGTTCATTAAGGAAAAAAGAAGGTAAAATGCCTTCTCATATAATAAAATTTAATAATAGATAACACCTGAGTTTAAACAACAAATTGAAGGTTTTAAAAATAATTCAGAAAAGGTCCCTACATTGTTTGAAAGTCTTGATGAGATTCAGAAATTGAACAATGGATCTTCTCTAAATCTGGACATGGCATAACATCACATAACCATTGAGCATGAGTAGGAGGAAACACATCTTTCCATTTAAACAAAAGCGTCCTCCTAGCTATAAGAGAGCTAAAGGCCAAAATATGTAAACCAGATGCCTTCAGCTTATTATCTTGTCCCACAACAATACCGAATAAAGCCGTCAGAGGATTAGCTTTAAATTGACTTTAAAGAGTAAGGAAAAAATTTGAAAAACTTTCTTCCAATACTTTTCAAGGTTTGGACAAGTCTAAATCATATGAATTAATGAAGCTTCTCCATTATTACATCTGTCACAGTAGGGAGATACATCCAGATAACAACTAGATAGCTTATCCTTAGTCATATTTACACTTTATGGGAAACACTTTATTTGTTATGGGAAACAGAGAAATGGCAGAAGAATTTAATAAGTACTTTAGATCTGTCTTCACTAAGGAAGACACAAGCAATCTTCCAGATGTATGGATGGGCCAAGGACATAGGGTAACAGAGGAAATGAAACATTGACATTAGGAAGGAAATGGTGATGAGTAGACTGATGAGACTGAAGGCTGACAAATCCCCAGGTCCAGATGGTCTGCATCCTAGGGTACTAAAGGAGGTGGCTCTGGAAGTTGCGGATACATTGGTAATCATTTTCCAATGTTCCTTAGATTCAGGATCAGTTCCTGAGGATTGGAGAATGGCTAATGTTATCCCACTTTTTAAGAAAGGAGGGAGGGAGAAAACAGAGAACTATCATCCTGTCAGCCTAACATCAGTAATGGGGAAGATGCTAGAGTCCATTATTAAAGATGAAATAGTGGCATATCTAGATAAAGGTGATAGGATTGGGCCGAGCCAGCATGGATTTATCAAGAATAAATCATGCTTGACTAATCTATTGGAGTTTTTCGAGGATGTAACCAGGAAGTTAGACAAGTGAGATCCAGTGGATGTAGTGTACCTCGATTTTCAGAAGGCATTTGATAAGGTCCCACATAGGAGATTGGTGGGTAAAATCAAAGCTCATGGCATTGGGGGGGAAGACATTGACATGGATAGAAAACTGGTTGGCAGATAGAAAGCAAAGGGTAGCGGTGAATGGGTGTTACTCGGAATGGCAGGTGGTGACTAATGGGGTGCCACAGGGCTCGGTACTGGGACCACAGCTGTTTACGATTTACATCAACAAATTAGATGAAAGCATTGAGAATAACATCAGCAAGTTTGCTGATGATACTAAGCTGGGTGGCAGTGTGACATGTGATGAGGATGTTAGGAGAATTCAGGGTGACTTGGATAGGCTGGGTGAGTGGGCAGATACTTGGCAGATGACGTTTCATGTGAATAAGTGTGAGGTTATCCACTTTGGGAGTAAGAACAGGAAGGCAGATTATTATCTGAACAGTGTAGAGTTAGGTAAGGGAGAAATACAAAGAGATCTAGGAGTCCTTGTTCATCAGTCACTGAAGGTGAATGAGCAAGTGCAGCAGGCAGTGAAGAAGGCTAATGGAATGTTGGCCTTTATTACAAAGGGAATTGAGTACAAGAGCAAGGAAATCCTCTTTCATTTGTACAGGGCCCTGGTGAGACCACACCTGGAGTATTGTGTACAGTTTTGGTCTCCAGGGTTAAGGAAGGACATCCTGGCTGTAGAGGAAGTGCAGCGTAGATTCACAAGGTTAATTCCTGGGATGTCCGGACTGTCTTATGCAGAGAGGTTAGAGAGACTGGGCTTGTACATGCTGGAATTAAGGAGATTGAGAGGGGATCTGATAGCAACATATAAGATTATTAAGGGATTGGACAAGATAGAGGCAGGAAATATGTTCCAGATGCTGGGAGAGTCCAGTATCAGAGGGCATAGTTTGAGAATAAGGGGTAGGTCATTTAGTACAGAGTTAAGGAAAAACTTCTTCTCCCAGAGAGTTGTGGGGGTGTGGAATGCACTGCCTCGGAAGGCAGTGGAGGCCAATTCTCTGGATGCTTTCAAGAAGGAACTAGATAGATATCTTATGGATAGGGGAATCAAGGGATATGGGGACAAGGCAGGAACTGGGTATTGATAGTAGATGATCAGCCATGATCTCAAAATGGCGGTGCAGGCTCGAAGGGCCAAATGGTCTACTTCAGCACCCATTGTCTATTGTCTATATGAGCTCTATGTACCACCTTAAATTGTATGAGGGAATGACGAACACATAGCGGTGAAGTATTAACCAGTTTAAAAACTTCATTCCAAGTTTCCTCAGATACTGATGTCTGTAAGTCTTGTTACCAGAGATTCTTAATTTTGTCTGAAGGAACATTCCTCGTCTCCAGTAACATACCATAAATATTAGATATTGAACCATTATGAAAAGGTGTCAAACTAAAAATTACGCCTAGTAAGTTCTTATCTGAGCTTATAGTACATGTACATAACTGAGATCTTAAAAAGTCTCTGATTTGTAAACATCTAAAAAAGTGAGTTTTGTGTAAGCTATATTTAGCTGACAATGCTCAAATGAAAAAACGTTTCCTCCAACAAACAGATCCCAAAAACATTTAATACCCAACCTGTCCCATTCTTTAAAAACTAAATCAGTCATGGAGGGTTTAAAAACAATTAGAATAAATGAGGCTTGAAAGGGAAAATCTCAATAAATCAAAGTGTTTTCTAAATTGTATTCAGATCCTCAGAGTATGTTTAGCTATTAAATTATCAGATAGTTTACTTACAAATAAAGGAAGTGAGGATCCAAGAAGAGAAATAATAGAAAATTTATTAACAGAGTTAGCTTCTAAAGAAACCCATACTGGACAATCTACACAATTAATATAATATAAACAAAACCTAAGATATCGTATATTAACTGCCCAGTAATAAAACCTAAAATTAGGTAAGGCTAAACCTCCAGACAGTTTAGATTTTTGAAGATGAACTTTATTTAAATGAGGATATTTATTTTTCCATATATAAGAGGATAAAATAGAATCAAGAGAGTCAAAATAGGATTTAGGAATAAAAACGGGTAAAGCCTCAGAAAGATATATAAATTTAGGTAGAATATTCATTTTAATAGAATTAATTCATCCATCCAATCAATGAAATTGAAAGAGGTGACCAATTTAATGATATCCTTTTTACATGATTCAATAAAGTAAGAAAGTTTTCTTTAAACAGGTGTTTATAATTCTTAGTGACTGTTACACCCAAATAAGTAAATTAATTCCTTACAACTTTAAAAGGGAGATTAGTATTAATAGATACCAAATTATTTAAGGGAAATAATTCACTCTTATGTAGGTTCAATTTATATCCTGAAAACTGGCTAAAACAGGAGAGTAAAGAAAGTACACAAGGTCTCAACATTAGCGATAAACAGCAATATATCATCAGCGTAAAGCGAAATTTGGTGAGTAATACCTTAAAATACCACAGATATCATTAGATTCTCGAAAAGCAATGGCTAAAGCTAGATAAAAGAGCAAAGGGCTCAACGTACAGCCTTGTCTGGTTCCGCGATGAAGTTTAAATGGTTTGGAATTTTGAAAATTAGTAACAACCCGAGCAGAAGGAGATACATTGAATAAAATCTGGTCCAAAATTAAATTTTTCTAAGGTTTTAAATAAGTAATTCCATTCAACCCGATTTACACTTCTGATGTAGGTTTATGCCATTCAATGCTATTGAGTATTGACCGACCAAAGAATCACATATTTGGAACTTTATCCTTGAATTTTATCTTTTTAATTGCAAAATATTCTTTATTCATAAATAATATAAAATTTCTAAATGCAGAATATTCTTAACATTTTCATAACACAAATTTACTTTTCCTACCTCATAGGTTTTATTGAAACTATTTACCTTGTTTAAAAATATTGTTGATTAAAATGCAGTCCTCGCACCCCAGTAAGCACACCAAACCCTGTAATACCTTCCAGTCCCGGAAAGCTTCCAGCAAGCCAGCTGACATGCTGTGGATCTCAGGTATGGATACTTCGGTGGAAGAGGGACAGGCAGTCAGCTTGCAACAGCTGCTTGGACCTCGATCAACAACTTGGGTCAGGCTCATTTGTAAACTGACAACAAGGTTCTCCAACTTCAACCTGCTCCACTTCAACCTTGCACCAGGTATCCAAATATTAGGAGTGTGGGGCTGAACTGAACTGGTGGGAGGAGTATGTGTGTATTGGGCAGATGGAGAAGCTGGGGAAAGATTTGGGAAGGTGATGGGGCCATATGAGTTGGAGGAGAGAGGGGAAGGGACAAAGGGGGAGCAACTACTGGAAATTGAAGAACTCAATGTTCATGCTGTTAGGTTGTCAGCTATTCAGGCAGAAAATGAGGTGCTGTTCCTCTAATTAACATTTAGCCAAAGCTTGCCAGTGGAGATGGCTGTTGACAAACATGTTGGAGTGGAAATGGGATGGAGAATTAAAATGGTTGGCAAAGTGGACAGGAAATCCAAAAGGCCATGGTGGACAGTATGTAGGTGGTTACACAGTTTGTGTCTGGTCTCACTGATCTAGAGAAAGCAACAAAGGGAGAACCAAGTACACTAAGTAATGCTGGGAGATCAGAATGTGAAAGGCTGCTTCGCCTCAGATAGGTGTTTAGGGCCCCGGATGGTGGTGAGGGAGGTGGTGTAGGGAGAGCTCCTATGGCTACAAGGGAGTCACAGCCAGACTGATCCATGTGGAAGCAGAAACGGAAAGATATGGTCGGCCTTGAGATCCTGCTTGCCAGACGTTTTGATTCTCCTTGCTGGACCCACAACAACAGGTCTATCCACATTCTCGACTGCCAGGTTGAAGCTGAAACAAACTGGAGGAACAGCACTCAATGTCTGATGGCATGAACATTGAATTCTCCAACTCCAACTCCCAGTAACTGCCAACTCCCTCTGTCCCTTTTCTCCCTCCACCTGATCCACAAGGCTCCCAAAACCATGTCTCTTTGCTTTCCCCCACCATCTCCATCTTCACATCACACACACACTCCTCCCAATGCTCAGTCCCCTGGACAGGAGTGTCCATTTTCTAGGAGCTGCTGCAGCATCTGTGACAGTGAACGCTGAGACTCTAGGAGATGGTGTCATGATTTTGTTTAAACTTCCTTGTTACATTCTGCTTCCTCAACAACCCCACCTCCTACCTCCTATTGGAGGCATTTACTGTTTCAGCTCAGAGCGCACCAGTTCAGCAGTAGTTTCATGAGGAGATGACAACATTCCTTCTCAGCCTCCTCCTCTCTCCAGATTGGCTTGGTGGCTCCTTCCAATAGTTATTCCTGGTGGTCAGGTCATCAATGGGCTTCAGCTGTGATGTATATTTTTTTAATTCACTCTGGAATGAAGGTGGTGCTAGCAAAGTCAGGATGATTAAGGGCTTTGACTTCCCAAATATTTCTGATGGTTTTACATAGTGTAGTACATGTGAAGGAAAGGGCAACTAAACAGAGACTTTGAAACTGTGAAAAATTAATTCACAGGAAAAAGTCCAAAATTAATAACGGATTGATTTTCTGTTAAGGTGCGGTGCCCTTAGGACTTAAGTATCAAGTATGTTCACTTAAATCAGAACACTCAAACAGTGTATGGCCCATTGCACTGGACGGTGAATAACTTCCCCACCATCAGTGCCATGCTCTTTACTCACTGCCGCAATCTGGAAGGAAGTACAGGAGCTTCAAGACCCACACCACCAGCTTCAAGAACAGTTATTACCCCTGCTTATTTATTACTTTTTTTTTTGAACAATTGTCTTTTGTACATTGATGTTTGTCTGTTTTGTTGGGTGCGGACTTTCATTGTTTGGTACTGGGTATTATTCAGGTGTCAGACACACACACAAGAGCTAACAGTTCATCAAAAGGGACGTGGAAACAGACAACAAAACAAGCCAAGTGTGTAAGAACAGAAGTATCAGGATAAGGATTCTCTGGATTTAGGCAGTATCAGAATCTGGTTTAATATCACCGGCAAATGTTGTGAAATATGTTGTTTTGTGGCAGCAGTACATTACAATACATATTATGAATATAATTCATAGTTTTTTAATTATGTCTGTGTGTATATACATACAGAAGCATATAGATATAGATGATATAAGTAGGGCAAAAAGAGATGGGAAAAAAAGAAAAATTACTGAGGTAGTGTTCATGGGTTCATTTGTCCATTTGGAAACTGATGGCGGAAGGGATGAAGCTGTTTGTGAAACTTTGAGTGTGTGCTTTTAGGCTCCTGTATCTCCTCCTTGATGGTAACAATGACAAGAGGGTATGCCCTGTGTGCTTTAATAATGGATGCTGACTTTCTGAGGCAGCGCCTTTTGAAGGTGTTATGGATGTCGGGGAGGCAGTGTCCTTGATGGAGCTGGCTAGGTTTGCAACTTTCTGCAGCTTTTTCTGATCTTGTACAGTGGCCCCTCTATACAAGATGTAGTTACGATCAGGTAGAATGCTCTCCATGGTATATGTAGACATCTGCAAGTGTCTTTGGTGACATACTAATTCTCCCCAAACTCCTAATGGAATATTCAGTGGTGCTAGAAAGTTAGTGAACCCTGTAGAACTTTCTCTATTTCTGCATAAATATGACCTAAAATATGATCAGATCTTCACGCAAGTTCTAAACCTAGATAAAGAGAACCCAACTAAATAAATAACATAAAAATTATACTTATCCATTTATTTATTGAGAAAAATGATCCCATATTACATGCATTTGTTGGAAAAAGTATGTGAACCTCTGGGTAATGCCTTCTACTAAAGCTATTTGGAGTCAAGTGTTCCAATCAATGAGATGAGATTGGAGATGTGGCTTGTAAAGGTACCTTGCCCTATAAAAAGACACACAAAGACAGCTTACTGCCAGAGCCTGCTCTTCTCAAGAAAGATCTGTTTATGTGCACCATCCTCTCCACTTGTATCAGGGAGCACTGGACTTGCAACTCATCATCCCTCTGTACATCAACACTCCTGAGGTCTGTGCCATTTACTCTGTAAATTCTGTCATAATTTGAACTGCAAACTGAATTAGCTCACACTTGTCTGTCCCCTTAGGTAACAGGATGTGTGAGATGGGAAGAATCACTGAAAAAGCCTCCAGAAGAGTCCATCCTGAATTTGATAGATTCATCTGACTTCTAACCCCAGGGAAGATCAAGATCAGGGACCAAGGTCCACACCATCCAGGCCGCTCCCTTTTCTCAACGTTGCCATCAGGCAGGAGGTACAAATGCATTGGTGTTAGGCAAGGACGGTTGGAGCAGGATAGGGAATGTGCAGGCAAACTGTGGGTGGGTATGCAGGGGATTAGGGCTGGCAAGAGTCCCATCCATAACCAGCGATTGGAGGTGTTATTACTTAACAGAAACCTCCCTTCCCTGTGAGTTGGTGATAGTGGGGGAGCGTGAGGTAGTACATGGTGTGTATATGGTATATGTACTTTGATGATAAATTTACTTTGACTTGATTCACCTGTAACTTTACCTTTATATAGCACATAACCTACATTTCCCTCATCAAACTTTGCTGTTATTTTACTATAAGGTTTAACTTTAACAAACGTACACCACCACTCCACGTTTCCAAGTAACTGCTAATTCCATCCCAGAACTCCATTTGTAGAACTCGCCCAACTATCAAGTTCAGACAGAGTGCTCTGCAGTTGTTGACCCTTTTTCTGAGAAACTTTATGGAACAGCTTTGATATTGACAGAGTGAAGACTTTGAGCTTTGATATATTTCCAGTTTCTAACTACCTGAGTACTGCATCAGTTTATTGAACGTAGTTTCCACAAAGGACACTATCTCACGAGCTGGTTGCTCGTGGCACCTTCAAACCTGTTGCAGCGGACGATCTTGCAATACATGAGCAGATCAGGTGGCTTGGCACTTGCACGCTGGAAGGAAGAGATAACAGACACACAGGTTAGCCTGCCGCAGTTCATTGAGTAACCTTCCATATCAGTAAGACCAAGAAAATGATAGTGAACTTCAAGAACGGGAAATTGAGGGATCAAACACCAGTCCTCTCCTCGGGGTCAGCAGTGTTTCAGGAAGGTGGCATCCATCATTAAGAACCCCTGCCACACAGTGATCATAATCCTGATTCCCATTCTGAGCAAATCAATCTTGTGACCAACTGAGTCCCTTATCGAGGTGGCCAATGAGTGCCTGTCTCAGGGGTTTAGCCTGCTTCAACTCTCCTGCAATCTCCACATACTTCCAGTTCTGGGCAAATATTGAACTACTTATTGGAACATTTGAACAGCATGGAAACAGGCCTTTTGGCCCATCTTGTCCAAGCTAGTCCTATCTGTCTGTGTTTCACCTATAGCCCTCGAGATCTCTCCTTTCCATGTATTTATCGCGACGCTTTTAAATGATGCTAATGCCTCTTCTCAACCACTACGTCAGGTAGCTCATTCTGAATACACCCCACTCATTGCATAAAAAAGATGCCCCTGATGTCCTTTATAAACCTCTCAGCTCTGACCGTAAACATACGCCCTCTTGTTGTAGCACTCTCTCATTGGGGAAAAAACAGTGTGACTTTTCTTTGTCTACACCCCTTATGTTCTTAAACTCTTCCATCAGGTCGTCCCTTAATCTCATACATTCCAGCGAGTAAAATCTCCTTATACAATCTCTCATTGCAACTCTGGCCCCTAAGTCCGAGCAGAATCCTGGTAAAACCCTTCTGCACCCTTTCCTGTTTAATAATACGAGAGATAAGCCCACAAGAAATAGGAGCAGAAATAGGCCATTTGGCCCATCCAGTCTGATCCACCGCTTCATCATTTTCCCTCTGGACACTGTTATGAATGTACCACAGCTCTGAGGGACCGAAGGAGTGGGAGCAGCCCCCTCCTTCCGGAGAATCGCAAGAGCACTATTAATTCGGATCTCAGACCCAGGCAAATGAGAGACAATGTAATGGTTTTGGCCATGGCTCTTAGAGACACCTGTGCTGAGGGCATGACCCTGCTACGTGACAGCTACCACGGATATGGACACCCTCGGGCAATGTGGGGGTGTCCTACTTTGATGGACATCTACAACTCTGCAAGTCAAGATAAAAGGGGACTGCAGAGCGCGATACCCCAGCGACGCACCAGAAGGATTCGATCGCTCCCGTGATAGCTGGAAGCCAGTCAAAAGCCACGTGCGCTCCGTAACTTCTCTGCCTGGGGAGCAGGTGGCTGATAATACCGAGAAGGACTTCGAACTAATAACAGGGAAACAAAGCTCCCCTGATTCAACGGTGTTGCTTCGTCAAAGACCCGGGCAAGCTTTTCCCGTTTCTCCTCACTCTCTCTGAAAAACGTGAAACCCAGCGATTCCCCAAAAAGACTGAAGCCTGCAGACTTCTGAGTGACTTTTATATTTCCAACGGACAATATATTATCCCCTAGACAACAGTCGAGATTATTTTCTTAATGATGATTATTGCTATATCCGCGCTTTAGATTGAGTTCTGCCGATGTATATGTTCTGAATGTTTGTATTAACCTTACTTTTGTGCCCCCCCCTTATGAATAAAACGTTTGCAAATAGCGCCATCAGACTCTAACGGACCTCTCTATCTTTGCTGGTGAGTTATCCAGTTACGGGATACGTAACAACTTGGGGTTTCTCGTCTCGGGAGTTGACACCAAATTGGGAGGCCAGTGAATCGGGCTTGTAGTCCAAAACTTGAATCTGGTTACGTGGGTAGTCAGACGGGAAACCAGCAAAGATGGACGTGGGTGAATTTATGAAAAACCCGACTGTGAAGCGGCCACCAAATCAGACTTGTTAAATTTGGCGAAGGGGTTGAACCTCACAGAAGTGAAGTCGTCCATGAAAAAGCGGGAGGTGCGAAAGGCCATAACCCAGTATTACATTGGGAAGAATGTGTTTGAAGCTGAGGTATTGGGAGATATCCCTGAAAAGGTACCATCAAGTGGGACGGTTCAGTTAGAGGTGGAGAAATTAAGGCTGGAACATGAAATTAAGTTAAAAGAGCTGGAAGCAGCTGAGAGAGAGAAAGAAAGGGCTGAGAGAGAAAGGGAGCAGGCGTTCCACCTAAAGGAGCTAGAGGTGAAACGGGACCGCTGAGAGGCAAAGACAGGATGAAATTCACCTAAAGGAGCTAGAAGCAGTCGAGAAAGAGAAACAGAGGCAACATGACTGGGAGATGGAGAAGGTAAGGAACGAGCGAAGAGATCAAGAGTTAGACCGAGCGGAGAGGTTTAATGTTAGTAGGGAGTTGAGATTGGTACCCCCGTTCCAGGAGACAGATGTCGATAGTTATTTCTTGCTTTTTGAAAAGGAGGCAGTAAATCAGAAGTGGCCAAAAGAGCAGTGGGTGGCATTGTTACAAAGTGTATTAAAGGGGAAGGCCCAATGAGCATATGTGGCGCTGTCCCTGGAGGAGGGAGAGGCGGAGAATTATGCTGAAGCAAAGGAGGCCATTCTCCGGGCTTACGAATTGGTACCGGAGGCCTATAGACAAAAGTTTAGAAATTTAAGGAAAGGGTGGAAATGTATACCGAGCTAGCCCATGAGAAGGGGGTGCTCTTGGACCGTTGGTGCACCGCGGAAAGGGTGGACTACGATTATGGGTGTCTCAGAGAGTTACTGTTGATTGAGGAATTTAAAAGTTGTGTTCCGGAGGAGATCCGGATGTATTTGAACGAGAGGCCGACTAGGTCCGTCGCAGAATTTGCTAGGTTCACAGATGAATATGTCCTAACTCACAAGACAAAGTTTTCCTCAACAAAAAGTTACCCGAGAGACCATGGGAACGGTAGGGAAAGCCCGCCGGCTAAGGTAGAAACTCAGCCGGGAGCTAGCTGGAAAAGTGAGGATACCAGGCCAGAAACCTGGAGATTTCCTGGTTTGACCTGTTTTAATTGTGGAAAGGTGGGACATATTGCATCTAAGTGCCCCGTTCCGAGGAAGGAGACAGAAAAAGGGAAAGCAGCTATCCCTATAGGATGTATTGCGTCGATAGGAAAATCGGCGAGAGGGCTCCCGGTAGATGGAGTACAGGAGGGGCGTGAAACGTTTAGTTCCGTAGGAACCATGTCCCTGGAGGAGGGAGGCCCACAAATTCCAGTACGGATCTGGAGAGACAGTGGAGCTGAGCTATCATTGATTAGCCGTAAAGTGCTAGAGTTCGGACCTCTGACAGGAGAGGTAGCCCTGAGAGGCATAGGACAATGGACCAAAGTGGTACCCTTGCATAGGGTCCTTCTAGATTGTGAGTTGGTGTCGGGACCAGTGGAGCTGGGGGTCCTGCCGGAGTTGCCGGGGTAAGGCGTGGATGTCCTTCTGGGGAACGACCTAGCGGGAGGGAAAATGGGAACAGCCGTGAAGTTGACAACCCAGCCTGCGAGGATTTAGGCCCCTCCCTCAGATCTGAAGATATACCCCGCCCGCGCGGTCACTCGCAGCATGTCGAAAAAGACAGCTGAGAGAGAGAGCAGTTTAAATCTGGCCGGTTTTGATTTGGCCGACACGTTTTTACCGACTCTGTACCAGTGAGGGTTCGAGGAAGGTAAACCGGAGAGTAAGGAGGGGGGAGAGAGTAAACAGGGGGAGGTAGACCTGCCCTTAGCCAGACAAGAGTTTGTACGGGAACAGGAAAGTGACGAGTAGCTGATAGCCTTGAGAGAGTTGGTTCTTTTGGAGACCGAGGTTGAAACCGAGCCCGAAGGTTACTACCTGAAGGAGGGTGTGTTGATGAGGAAGTGGAGGCCCCCCAAGGTGTCGGTCGATGAGGACTGGGCGGTGGTACATCATATAGTAGTCCTGAAAGTGTATCAGGACGAAATTCTGAACTTAGCTCATAAGGGACCGTTAGGTGGGCATCTGGGAATAACGAAGACAGTGGATCGGGTTCAAAGAGAGTTCTATTGTCCAAACCTGAGAAAAGAGATTACTGAATATTGTAAAAGGTGTCATACCTGCCAAATGGTGGGTAAGCCGAACCAAGTTATCCCTAAGGCACCCCTCTGACCCATCCCCGCGTGCGAGGAGCCCTTCTCCCGAATCATTGTGGATTTTGTGGGACCTCTACCCAAAACTGCGAGGGGCGGCAGTATATCATGACCATGATGTGTGCCGCTACACGATTTCCAGAGGCTGTGCCTCTGGGTAATATTAGGACCGCTGTGGTGGTGAGGGCCCTCATCAAATTCTTTACCACAGTGGGGCTGCCTAAGGAGATACAATCGGATCAGGGGAGTACCTTCACATCTAACGCATTTCGGCAGATGATGACCCAGCTAGGGGTAGAACAAATTCTAGCCTCCGCGTACCACCCGGAATCCCAAGGGGCATTGGAAAGGTTCCACGCTACACTAAAGACCATGCTTAAAACTTATTGTCAGGAGAACGTTCGAGACTGGGATGAGGCTTTACCCCTTCTGTTATTTGCCGTCAGGGATACAGTCCAGTGCTCACTGGGGTTCAGTCCGTTTGATCTTGTTTTCGGTCACAGACCCAGGGGCCCTCTAACCCTCCTGAGAGAAAAGTGGTCTAGCCCGACCGTTCAAGTCAGTGTGATCGACTATGTTCTGAAATTCTGGGAGAGGCTGCATAAAGTACGCGCCTTGGCAAAGGAAAACCTTAAAGAGTCCCAGGAAAAAATGAGCCAGTGGTATAACCCAAGAGCGAGAGAACGAGAGTTTTACGTAGGCGACAAGGTTTTGGTTCTATTTCCAGTAGTTACCCATTCCCTTCAGGCGAGGTTTCAAGGACCATATACAGTGCGTAAGAAAATAGACTCGCTGAGTTACGTGATTGAAACCCCAGATCGGCGATAGCCGACCCAGTTAGTTCACGTGAAGATGATGAAAAGGTACCATGACACTACCCCCGTGGTGGTCGGTGCGGCCATGAAAACCGATGAGGTGGGGGGGGTGGCCCGGAGGGACCAGAGCGGTTTGAAAAGATAGGTATAGTCCCCTCCAGATTGGAGAACTCTATGGTATTGGCAAGCCTTGCGGATAAAGTTTGACACTTAAAGCCTGAACAGCGGGAGCAGATAATACAGCTCATTAACCGGCATGCAGACTTATGCCCAGATGTTCCCCGAAGGTGTAGTGGGACACAACATGATGTGATAGTTACCTCAACCCAGCCCATAAAACAGCCCATAAAACAGGCACCTTATCGTATGAATTCCGAAAAGAGCCAGCTAGTAGGAAAGGAGATTGAACATATACTAGCTGCTGTGATAATCCGCGAATCCTCTTCCGCGTGGGCCTCTCCTTGCATGGTTGTCCCAAAACCGGACCATAAGATTCTGTACCGATTAACGGAAGGACAACGCTGTCAGCCAAACAGATGCTTACCCTATTTCCCGGGTGGAGGATTGCATTGACCAAGTGGGGAAGGTGAGGTACATCACAAAGGTTGACTTGTTAGAGGGATACTGGTCCGTTCCTTTAACGGACAGCGCTCGAGGGATTTCCGCCTTTGTCACCCCATCCGGGTTGTACGAGCACAATGTTATGCCGTTTGGGATGAAAAATGCACCAGGGACATTCCAGCGGATGATAGACGCTGTGATAAAAGGGTTAACCCACACCAAGGCTTACCTTGACGACGTGATAGTTTGGAGTGACACCTGGGAGGTGCACCTGGAGGCTGTAGAAAGTCTGCTTACCCGAATGTCGGCAGCCCACCTTACAGTAAACCTTGCCAAGAGTGAATTTGGTCATGCCACTATCACCTATTTGGGGTATGTGGTGGGAGAGGGACAGTTGGCTCCTGTGCAGGCGAAGGTACAGGCTATTTCTGAGGTTCCTGTACCCTACAATAAAAGGGCCCTGAAGAGGTTTTTGGGCATGGTGGGATACTATCGGAAATTCTGTAAAAATTTCGCGGACATTGCGCACCCCCTTACAAAACTCCTATGGAAGGAGGAAAAATTTGAGTGGGGTCCCTCTTGTCAGAATGCTTTTGAAAAGTTAAAAGCCGTATTGTGCCATCACCCGGTGTTAAAAGCACCCGATTTGTCAGCACCCTTCTCTTTGGCAACGGACGCCAGTGATGAGGCTGCAGGAGCGGTCCTCTTACAGCAAGCAGGGGATGGAGTGGAGCACCCGGTACCATATTTCTCTCGGAAGTTCAATGTACACCAGAGGAATTACTCTACCGTAGAAAAGGAATTGTTGGCACTTGTGTTGGCGATACAACATTTCGAAGTATACATTTGTCCCGCGCAAAAACCCCTAGTGGTCTATACCGATCACAACCCGTTGGTATTCCTGGCCAATATGAAAAATAAAAACTGGAGGTTATTGAGCTGGAGTCTGATGCTGCAGGAATTCGATATTAAGATACAGCACATTAAGGGGAGTGATAATGTGCTAGCGGATTGTTTATCTCGATGCTGAACTAAGTATATAACTGTATTGTTCTGTAATTAAAAGAAAAAAGCTTGGGTATTGTGTTAGATTAAAAATCATGTAAGACTCTGTACAACTCCGGTTTTAACCGCTGGTCAAAAACGTTTTTTTAGAGGGGAGGTGTTATGAATGTACCACAGCTCTGAGGGGCCGAAGGGGCGGGAGCAGCCCCCTCCTTCCGGAGAATCGCAAGAGCACTATTAATTCGGATCTCAGACCCAGGCAAATGAGAGACAATGTAATGGTTTTGGCCATTGCTCTTAGAGACACCTGTGCTGAGGGCATGACCCTGCTACGTGACAGCTACCACGGATATGGACACCCTCGGGCAATGTGGGGGTGTCCTACTTTGATGGACATCTACAACTCTGCAAGTCAAGATAAAAGGGGACTGCAGAGCGCGGTACCCCAGCGACGCACCAGAAGGATTCGATCGCTCCCGTGATAGCTGGAAGCCAGTCAAAAGCCACTTCTCTGCCTGGGGAGCGGGTGGCTGATAATACCGAGAAGGACTTCGAACTAATAACAGGGAAACAACGCTCCCCTGATTCAACGGTGTTGCTTCTTCAAAGACCCGGGCAAGCTTTTCCCGTTTCTCCTCACTCTCTCTGAAAAACGTGAAACCCAGCGATTCCCCAAAAAGACTGAAGCCTGCAGACTTCTGAGTGACTTTTATATTTCCAACGGACAATATATTATCCCCTAGACAACAGTCGAGATTATTTTCTTAATGATGATTATTGCTATACCCGTGCTTTAGATTGAGTTTTGCCAATGTATATGTTCTGAATGTTTGTATTAACCTTACTTTTGTGCCCCCCCTTATGAATAAAACGTTTGAAAATAGTGCCATCAGACTCTAACGGACCTCTCTATCTTTGCTGGTGAGTTATCCAGTTACGGGATACGTAACAACTTGGGGTTTCTCGTCTCGGGAGTTGACACCAAATTGGGAGGCCAGTGAATCGGGCTTGTAGTCCAAAACATGAATCTGGTTACGCGGGTAGTCAGACGGGAAACCAGCAAAGATGGACGTGGGTGAATTTATGAAAAACCCGACTGTGAAGCGGCCACCAAATCAGACTTGTTAAATTTGGCGAAGGGGTTGAACCTCACAGAAGTGAAGTCGTCCATGAAAAAGCGGGAGGTGCGAAGGGCCCAGTATTACATTGGGAAGAATGTGTTTGAAGCTGAGGTATTGGGAGATATCCCTGAAAAGGTACCATCAAGTGGGACGGTTCAGTTAGAGGTGGAGAAATTAAGGCTGGAACATGAAATTAAGTTAAAAGAGCTGGAAGCAGCTGAGAGAGAGAAAGAAAGGGCTGAGAGAGAAAGGGAGCAGGCGTTCCACCTAAAGGAGCTAGAGGTGAAACGGGACCAAGCTGAGAGGCAAAGACAGGATGAAATTCACCTAAAGGAGCTAGAAGCAGTCGAGAAAGAGAAACAGAGGCAACATGACTGGGAGATGGAGAAGGTAAGGAACGAGCGAAGAGATCAAGAGTTAGACCGAGCGGAGAGGTTTAATGTTAGTAGGGAGTTGAGATTGGTACCCCCGTTCCAGGAGACAGATGTCGATAGTTATTTCTTGCTTTTTGAAAAGGAGGCAGTAAATCAGAAGTGGCCAAAAGAGCAGTGGGTGGCATTGTTACAAAGTGTATTAAAGGGGAAGGCCCAATGAGCATATGTGGCGCTGTCCCTGGAGGAGGGAGAGGCGGAGAATTATGCTGAAGTAAAGGAGGCCATTCTCCGGGCTTACGAATTGGTACCGGAGGCCTATAGACAAAAGTTTAGAAATTTAAGGAAAGGGTGGAAATGTATACCGAGCTAGCCCATGAGAAGGGGGTGCTCTTGGACCGTTGGTGCACCGCGGAAAGGGTGGACTACGATTATGGGTGTCTCAGAGAGTTACTGTTGATTGAGGAATTTAAAAGTTGTGTTCCGGAGGAGATCCGGATGTATTTGAACGAGAGGCCGACTAGGTCCGTCGCAGAATTTGCTAGGTTCACAGATGAATATGTCCTAACTCACAAGACAAAGTTTTCCTCAACAAAAAGTTACCCGAGAGACCATGGGAACGGTAGGGAAAGCCCGCCGGCTAAGGTAGAAACTCAGCCGGGAGCTAGCCGGAAAAGTGAGGATACCAGGCCAGAAACCTGGAGATTTCCTGGTTTGACCTGTTTTAATTGTGGAAAGGTGGGACATATTGCATCTAAGTGCCCCGCTCCGAGGAAGGAGCCAGAAAAAGGGAAAGCAGCTATCCCTATAGGATGTATTGCGTCGATAGGAAAATCGGCGAGAGGGCTCCCGGTAGATGGAGTACAGGAGGGGCGTGAAACGTTTAGTTCCGTAGGAACCATGTCCCTGGAGGAGGGAGGCCCACAAATTCCAGTACGGATCTGGAGAGACAGTGGAGCTGAGCTATCATTGATTAGCCGTAAAGTGCTAGAGTTCGGACCTCTGACGGGAGAGGTAGCCCTGAGAGGCATAGGACAATGGACCAAAGTGGTACCCTTGCATAGGGTCCTTCTAGATTGTGAGTTGGTGTCGGGACCAGTGGAGCTGGGGGTCCTGCCGGAGTTGCCGGGGTAAGGCGTGGATGTCCTTCTGGGGAACGACCTAGCGGGAGGGAAAATGGGTGCAGCCGTGAAGTTGACAACCCAGCCTGCGAGGATTTAGGCCCCTCCCTCAGATCTGAAGATATACCCCGCCTGCGCGGTCACTCGCAGCATGTCGAAAAAGACAGCTGAGAGAGAGAGCAGTTTAAATCTGGCCGACACGTTTTTACCGACTCTGTACCAGCGAGGGTTCGAGGAAGGTAAACCGGAGAGTAAGGAGGGGGGAGAGAGTAAACAGGGGGAGGTAGACCTGCCCTTAGCCAGACAAGAGTTTGTACGGGAACAGGAAAGTGACGAGGAGCTGATAGCCTTGAGAGAGTTGGTTCTTTTGGAGACCGAGGTTGAAACCGAGCCCGAAGGTTACTACCTGAAGGAGGGTGTGTTGATGAGGAAGTGGAGGCCCCCCAAGGTGTCGGTCGATGAGGACTGGGCGGTGGTACATCAGATAGTAGTCCTGAAAGTGTATCGGGACGAAATTCTGAACTTAGCTCATAAGGGACCGTTAGGTGGGCATCTGGGAATAACGAAGACAGTGGATCGGGTTCAAAGAGAGTTCTATTGTCCAAACCTGAGAAAAGAGATTACTGAATATTGTAAAAGGTGTCATACCTGCCAAATGGTGGGTAAGCCGAACCATGTTATCCCTAAGGCACCCCTCCGACCCATCCCCGCGTGCGAGGAGCCCTTCTCCCGAATCATTGTGGATTTTGTGGGACCCCTACCTAAAACTGCAGTATATCATGACCATGATGTGTGCCGCTACACGATTTCCAGAGGCTGTGCCTCTGGGTAATATTAGGACCGCTGTGGTGGTGAGGGCCCTCATCAAATTCTTTACCACAGTGGGGCTGCCTAAGGAGATACAATCGGATCAGGGGAGTACCTTCACATCTAACGCATTTCGGCAGATGATGACCCAGCTAGGGGTAGAACAAATTCTAGCCTCCGCGTACCACCCGGAATCCCAAGGGGCGTTGGAAAGGTTCCACGCTGCACTAAAGACCATGCTTAAAACTTATTGTCAGGAGAACGTTCGAGACTGGGATGAGGCTTTACCCCTTCTGTTATTTGCCATCAGGGATACAGTCCAGTGCTCACTGGGGTTCAGTCCGTTTGATCTCGTTTTCGGTCACAGACCCAGGGGCCCTCTAACCCTCCTGAGAGAAAAGTGGTCTAGCCCGACCGTTCAAGTCAGTGTGATCGACTATGTTCTGAAATTCTGGGAGAGGCTGCATAAAGTACGCGCCTTGGCAAAGGAAAACCTTAAAGAGTCCCAGGAAAAAATTAGCCAGTGGTATAACCTGAGAGCGAGAGAACGAGAGTTTTACGTAGGCGACAAGGTTTTGGTTCTATTTCCGGTAGTTACCCATTCCCTTCAGGCGAGGTTTCAAGGACCATATACAGTGCGTAAGAAAATAGACTCGCTGAGTTACGTGATTGAAACCCCAGATCGGCGATAGCCGACCCAGTTAGTTCACGTGAAGATGATGAAAAGGTACCATGAAAACCGATGAGGTGGGGGGGGTGGCCCGGAGGGACCAGAGCGGTTTGAAAAGATAGGTATAGTCCCCTCCAGATTGGAGAACTCTATGGTATTGGCAAGCCTTGCGGATAAAGTTTGACACTTAAAGCCTGAACAGCGGGAGCAGATAATACAGCTCATTAACCGGCATGCAGACTTATGCCCAGATGTTCCCCGAAGGTGTAGTGGGACACAACATGATGTGATAGTTACCTCAACCCAGCCCATAAAACAGGCACCTTATCGTATGAATTCCGAAAAGAGCCAGCTAGTAGGAAAGGAGATTGAACATATACTAGCTGCTGGGATAATCCGCGAATCCTCTTCTCCTTGCATGGTTGTCCCAAAACCGGACGGTACCATAAGATTCTGTACCGATTAACGGAAGGACAACGCGGTCACCCAAACAGATGCTTACCCTATTTCCTGGGTGGATGATTGCATTGACCAAGTGGGGAAGGCGAGGTACATCACAAAAGTTGACTTGTTAAAGGGATACTGGTGCGTTCCTTTAACGGACAGCGCTCGAGAGATTTCCGCCTTTGTCACCCCATCCGGGTTGTACGAGCACTATGTTATGCCGTTTGGGATGAAAAATGCACCAGGGACATTCCAGCGGATGATAGACGCTGTGATAAAAGGGTTAACCCACACCAAGGCTTACCTTGACGACGTGATAGTTTGGAGTGACACCTGGGGGGAGCACCTGGAGGCTGTAGAAAGTCTGTTTACCCGAATGTCGGCAGCCCACCTTACAGTAAACCTTGCCAAGAGTGAATTTGGTCATGCCACTATCACCTATTTGGGGTATGTGGTGGGAGAGGGACAGTTGGCTCCTGTGCAGGCGAAGGTACAAGCTATTTCTGAGGTTCCTGTACCCTACAATAAAAGGGCCCTGCAGAGGTTTTTGGGCATGGTGGGATACTATCGGAAATTCTGTAAAAATTTCGCGGACATTGCGCTCCCCCTTACAAAACTCCTACGGAAGGAGGAAAAATTTGAGTGGGGTCCCTCTTGTCAGAATGCTTTTGAAAAGTTAAAAGCCGTATTGTGCCATCACCCGGTGTTAAAAGCACCCGATTTGTCAGCACCCTTCTCCTTGGCGATGGACGCCAGTGATGAGGCTGCAGGAGCGGTCCTCTTACAGCAAGCAGGGGATGGAGTGGAGCACCCGGTAGCATACTTCTCTCGGAAGTTCAATGTACACCAGAGGAATTACTCTACCGTAGAAAAGGAATTGTTGGCACTTGTGTTGGCGATACAACATTTCGAAGTATACATTTGTCCAGCGCAAAAACCCCTAGTGGTCTATACCGATCACAACCCGTTGGTATTCCTGGCCAATATGAAAAATAAAAACTGGAGGTTATTGAGCTGGAGTCTGATGCTGCAGAAATTCGATATTAAGATACAGCACATTAAGGGGAGTGATAATGGGCTAGCGGATTGTTTATCTCGATGCTGAACTAAGTATATAACTGTATTGTTCTGTAATTAAAAGAAAAAAGCTTGGGTATTGTGTTAGATTAAAAATCATGTAAGACTCTGTACAACTCCGGTTTTAACCGCTGGTCAAAAACGTTTTTTTAGAGGGGAGGTGTTATGAATGTACCACAGCTCTGAGGGGCCGAAGGAGTGGGAGCAGCCCCCTCCTTCCGGAGAATCGCAAGAGCACTATTAATTCGGATCTCAGACCCAGGCAAATGAGAGACAATGTAATGGTTTTGGCCATGGCTCTTAGAGACACCTGTGCTGAGGGCATGACCCTGCCACGTGACAGCTACCACGGATATGGACACCCTCGGGCAATGTGGGGGTGTCCTACTTTGATGGACATCTACAACTCTGCAAGTCAAGATAAAAGGGGACTGCAGAGCGCGGTACCCCAGCGACGCACCAGAAGGATTCGATCGCTCAACGCTCCCGTGATAGCTGGAAGCCAGTCAGAAGCCACGTGCGCTCCGTAACTTCTCCGCCTGGGGAGCGGGTGGCTGATAATACCGAGAAGGACTTAGAACTAATAACAGGGAAACAACGCTCCCCTGATTCAACGGTGTTGCTTCGTCAAAGACCCGGGCAAGTTTTTCCCGTTTCTCCTCACTCTCTCTGAAAAACGTGAAACCCAGCGATTCCCCAAAAAGACTGAAGCCTGCAGACTTCTGAGTGACTTTTATATTTCCAACGGACAATATATTATCCCCTAGACAACAGTCGAGATTATTTTCTTAATGATGATTATTGCTATACCCGTGCTTTAGATTGAGTTTTGCCGATGTATATGTTCTGAATGTTTGTATTAACCTTACTTTTGTGCCCCCCCTTATGAATAAAACGTTTGAAAATAGTGCCATCAGACTCCAACGGACCTCTCTATCTTTGCTGGTGAGTTATCCAGTTACGGGATACGTAACAACTTGGGGTTTCTCGTCTCGGGAGTTGACACCAAATTGGGAGGCCAGTGAATCGGGCTTGTAGTCCAAAACTTGAATCTGGTTACGCGGGTAGCCAGACGGGAAACCAGCAAAGATGGACGTGGGTGAATTTATGAAAAACCCGACTGTGAAGCGGCCACCAAATCAGACTTGTTAAATTTGGCGAAGGGGTTGAACCTCGCAGAAGTGAAGTCATCCATGAAAAAGCGGGAGGTGCGAAGGGCCATAACCCAGTATTACATTGGGAAGAATGTGTTTGAAGCTGAGGTATTGGGAGATATCCCTGAAAAGGTACCATCAAGTGGGACGGTTCAGTTAGAGGTGGAGAAATTAAGGCTGGAACATGAAATTAAGTTAAAAGAGCTGGAAGCAGCTGAGAGAGAAAGGGAGCAGGCGTTCCACCTAAAGGAGCTAGAGGGGAAACGGGACCAAGCTGAGAGGCAAAGACAGGATGAAATTCACCTAAAGGAGCTAGAAGCAGTCGAGAAAGAGAAACAGAGGCAACATGACTGGGAGATGGAGAAGGTAAGGAACGAGCGAAGAGATCAAGAGTTAGACCGAGCGGAGAGGTTTAATGTTAGTAGGGAGTTGAGATTGGTACCCCCGTTCCAGGAGACAGATGTCGATAGTTATTTCTTGCTTTTTGAAAAGGAGGCAGTAAATCAGAAGTGGCCAAAAGAGCAGTGGGTGGCATTGTTACAAAGTGTATTAAAGGGGAAGGCCCAATGAGCATATGTGGCGCTGTCCCTGGAGGAGGGAGAGGCGGAGAATTATGCTGAAGTAAAGGAGGCCATTCTCCGGGCTTACGAATTGGTACCGGAGGCCTATAGACAAAAGTTTAGAAATTTAAGGAAAGGGTGGAAATGTATACCGAGCTAGCCCATGAGAAGGGGGTGCTCTTGGACCGTTGGTGCACCGCGGAAAGGGTGGACTACGATTATGGGTGTCTCAGAGAGTTACTGTTGATTGAGGAATTTAAAAGTTGTGTTCCGGAGGAGATCCGGATGTATTTGAACGAGAGGCCGACTAGGTCCGTCGCAGAATTTGCTAGGTTCACAGATGAATATGTCCTAACTCACAAGACAAAGTTTTCCTCAACAAAAAGTTACCCGAGAGACCATGGGAACGGTAGGGAAAGCCCGCCGGCTAAGGTAGAAACTCAGCCGGGAGCTAGCCGGAAAAGTGAGGATACCAGGCCAGAAACCTGGAGATTTCCTGGTTTGACCTGTTTTAATTGTGGAAAGGTGGGACATATTGCATCTAAGTGCCCCGCTCCGAGGAAGGAGCCAGAAAAAGGGAAAGCAGCTATCCCTATAGGATGTATTGCGTCGTTAGGAAAATCGGCGAGAGGGCTCCCGGTAGATGGAGTACAGGAGGGGCGTGAAGCGTTTAGTTCCATAGGAACCATGTCCCTGGAGGAGGGAGGCCCACAAATTCCAGTACGGATCTGGAGAGACAGTGGAGCTGAGCTATCATTGATTAGCCGTAAAGTGCTAGAGTTCGGACCTCTGACAGGAGAGGTAGCCCTGAGAGGCATAGGACAATGGACCAAAGTGGTACCCTTGCATAGGGTCCTTCTAGATTGTGAGTTGGTGTCGGGACCAGTGGAGCTGGGGGTCCTGCCGGAGTTGCCGGGGTAAGGCGTGGATGTCCTTCTGGGGAACGACCTAGCGGGAGGGAAAATGGGAACAGCCGTGAAGTTGACAACCCAGCCTGCGAGGATTTAGGCCCCTCCCTCAGATCTGAAGATATACCCCGCCCGCGCGGTCACTCACAGCATGTCGAAAAAGACAGCTGAGAGAGAGAGCAGTTTAAATCTGGCCGGTTTTGATTTGGCCGACACGTTTTTACCGACTCTGTACCAGTGAGGGTTCGAGGAAGGTAAACCGGAGAGTAAGGAGGGGGGAGAGAGTAAACAGGGGGAGGTAGACCTGCCCTTAGCCAGACAAGAGTTTGTACGGGAACTGGAAAGTGACGAGTAGCTGATAGCCTTGAGAGAGTTGGTTCTTTTGGAGACCGAGGTTGAAACCGAGCCCGAAGGTTACTACCTGAAGGAGGGTGTGTTGATGAGGAAGTGGAGGCCCCCCAAGGTGTCGGTCGATGAGGACTGGGCGGTGGTACATCATATAGTAGTCCTGAAAGTGTATCGGGACGAAATTCTGAACTTAGCTCATAAGGGACCGTTAGGTGGGCATCTGGGAATAACGAAGACAGTGGATCGGGTTCAAAGAGAGTTCTATTGTCCAAACCTGAGAAAAGAGATTACTGAATATTGTAAAAGGTGTCATACCTGCCAAATGGTGGGTAAGCCGAACCAAGTTATCCCTAAGGCACCCCTCCGACCCATCCCCGCGTGCGAGGAGCCCTTCTCCCGAATCATTGTGGATTTTGTGGGACCCCTACCTAAAACTGCAGTATATCATGACCATGATGTGTGCCACTACACGATTTCCAGAGGCTGTGCCTCTGGGTAATATTAGGACCGCTGTGGTGGTGAGGGCCCTCATCAAATTCTTTACCACAGTGGGGCTGCCTAAGGAGATACAATCGGATCAGGGGAGTACCTTCACATCTAACGCATTTCGGCAGATGATGACCCAGCTAGGGGTAGAACAAATTCTAGCCTCCGCGTACCACCCGGAATCCCAAGGGGCGTTGGAAAGGTTCCACGCTACACTAAAGACCATACTTAAAACTTATTGTCAGGAGAACGTTCGAGACTGGGATGAGGCTTTACCCCTTCTGTTATTTGCCGTCAGGGATACAGTCCAGTGCTCACTGGGGTTCAGTCCGTTTGATCTCGTTTTCGGTCACAGACCCAGGGGCCCTCTAACCCTCCTGAGAGAAAAGTGGTCTAGCCCGACCGTTCAAGTCAGTGTGATCGACTATGTTCTGAAATTCTGGGAGAGGCTGCATAAAGTACGCGCCTTGGCAAAGGAAAACCTTAAAGAGTCCCAGGAAAAAATGAGCCAGTGGTATAACCCAAGAGCGAGAGAACGAGAGTTTTACGTAGGCGACAAGGTTTTGGTTCTATTTCCAGTAGTTACCCATTCCCTTCAGGCGAGGTTTCAAGGACCATATACAGTGCGTAAGAAAATAGACTCGCTGAGTTACGTGATTGAAACCCCAGATCGGCGATAGCCGACCCAGTTAGTTCACGTGAAGATGATGAAAAGGTACCATGACACTACCCCCGTGGTGGTCGGTGCGGCCATGAAAACCGATGAGGTGGGGGGGGTGGCCCGGAGGGACCAGAGCGGTTTGAAAAGATAGGTATAGTCCTCTCCAGATTGGAGAACTCTATGGTATTGGCAAGCCTTGCGGATAAAGTTTGACACTTAAAGCCTGAACAGCGGGAGCAGATAATACAGCTCATTAACCGGCATGCAGACTTATGCCCAGATGTTCCCCGAAGGTGTAGTGGGACACAACATGATGTGATAGTTACCTCAACCCAGCCCATAAAACAGCCAGCTAGTAGGAAAGGAGATTGAACATATGCTAGCTGCTGGGATAATCCGCGAATCCTCTTCCGCGTGGGCTTCTCCTTGCGTGGTTGTCCCAAAACCGGACGGTACCATAAGATTCTGTACCAATTACTGGAAGGTCAACGCGGTCACCCAAGCAGATGCTTACCCTATTTCCCGGGTGGATGATTGCATTGACCAAGTGGGGAAGGCGAGGTACATCACAAAAGTTGACTTGTTAAAGGGATACTGGTCCGTTCCTTTAACGGACAGCGCTCGAGAGATTTCCGCCTTTGTCACCCCATCCGGGTTGTACGAGCACAATGTTATGCCGTTTGGGATGAAAAATGCACCAGGGACATTCCAGCGGATGATAGACGCTGTGATAAAAGGGTTAACCCACACCAAGGCTTACCTTGACGCCGTGATAGTTTGGAGTGACACCTGGGAGGAGCACCTGGAGGCTGTAGAAAGTCTGTTTACCCGAATGTCGGCAGCCCACCTTACAGTAAACCTTGCCAAGAGTGAATTTGGTCATGCCACTATCACCTATTTGGGGTATGTGGTGGGAGAGGGACAGTTGGCTCCTGTGCAGGCGAAGGTACAGGCTATTTCTGAGGTTCCTGTACCCTACAATAAAAGGGCCCTGAAGAGGTTTTTGGGCATGGTGGGATACTATCGGAAATTCTGTAAAAATTTCGCGGACATTGCGCTCCCCCTTACAAAACTCCTACGGAAGGAGGAAAAATTTGAGTGGGTCCCTCTTGTCATAATGCTTTTGAAAAGTTAAAAGCCGTATTGTGCCATCACCCGGTGTTAAAAGCACCCGATTTGTCAGCACCCTTCTCCTTGGCGATGGACGCCAATGATGAGGCTGCAGGAGCGATCCTCTTACAGCAAGCAGGGGATGGAGTGGAGCACCCGGTAGCATATTTCTCTCGGAAGTTCAATGTACACCAGAGGAATTACTCTACCGTAGAAAAGGAATTGTTGGCACTTGTGTTGGCGATACAACATTTCGAAGTGTACATTTGTCCCGCGCAAAAACCCCTAGTGGTCTATACCGATCACAACCCGTTGGTATTCCTGGCCAATATGAAAAATAAAAACTGGAGGTTATTGAGCTGGAGTCTGATGCTGCAGGAATTCGATATTAAGATACAGCACATTAAGGGGAGTGATAATGTGCTAGCGGATTGTTTATATAGATGCTGAACTACGTGTATAACTGTATTGTTCTGTAATTAAAAGAAAAAAGCTTGGGTATTGTGTTAGATTAAAAATCATGTAAGACTCTGTACAACTCCGGTTTTAACCGCTGGTCAAAAACGTTTTTTTAGAGGGGAGGTGTTATGAATGTACCACAGCTCTGAGGGGCCGAAGGGGCGGGAGCAACCCCCTCCTTCCGGAGAATCGCAAGAGCACTATTAATTCGGGTCTCGGACCCAGGCAAATGAGAGACAATGTAATGGTTTTGGCCATGGCTCTTAGAGACACCTGTGCTGAGGGCATGACCCTGCTACGTGACAGCTACCACGGATATGGACACCCTCGGGCAATGTGGGGGTGTCCTACTTTGATGGACATCTACAACTCTGCAAGTCAAGATAAAAGGGGACTGCAGAGCGCGATACCCCAGCGACGCACCAGAAGGATTCGATCGCTCAACGCTCCCGTGATAGCTGGAAGCCAGTCAGAAGCCACATGCACTCTGTAACTTCTCTGCCTGGGGAGCGGGTGGCTGATAATACCGAGAAGGACTTCGAACTAATAACAGGGAAACAACGCTCCCCTGATTCAACGGTGTTGCTTCGTCAAAGACCCGGGCAAGTTTTTCCCGTTTCTCCTCACTCTCTCTGAAAAACGTGAAACCCAGCGATTCCCCAAAAAGACTGAAGCCTGCAGCCTTCTGAGTGATTTTTATATTTTATAATATTTTATATTATCCCCTAGACAACAGTCGAGATTATTTTCTTAATGATGATTATTGCTATATCCGCGCTTTAGATTGAGTTTTGCCAATGTATATGTTCTGAATGTTTGTATTAACCTTACTTTTGTGCCCCCCCTTATGAATAAAACGTTTGAAAATAGTGCCATCAGACTCCAACGGACCTCTCTATCTTTGCTGGTGAGTTATCCAGTTACGGGATACGGGATAAGTCCAAGCAGAATCCTGGTAAAACCCTTTCCAGTCTAATAATACGAGAGATAAGCCCACAAGAAATAGGAGTAGAAATAGGCCATTTGGCCCATCCAGTCTGATCCACCGCTTCATCATTTTCCCTCTGGACACAATCTCCTGCCTTCTTCCCATATCCCTTCATGCCCTGAGCAATCAAGAACCTATCAAACTCTCCTTAAATTTCTGTAAAGACGTGGCCTCCACAGCTGCCTGTGGCAATGAATTCCATAGATTCCTGTCCCGTTGCGCCTCAGGTTTTTGAAGTTTCTCTCCAGTTATAATATAGTCTTCCCTTTTATTTCTTCTACCAAAGTGCATGACCACAAATCCATCAATTCCTTCATGCAAGTCATTGACTTATGAAGTTTAAGAAAAGGTGGTCCCAACACAGATTTCTGTGGAACTCCACGAGCCACCAGCAGCCAACCAGACAGGCTCACTTTATTTCCGCTCTTTGTCTCTGCTGATCTGATAAAGATACTGCTTTATCCATGCTAGTATCTTTCCTGTTTTACCATGGGCTCCTAACTCGTTAAGCAGCATCATGTGTGGCTCCTTGTCAATACAAATACAAATACACAACATCAACTGATTTTCCTTTGTCAAATCTGCTTATTACTTCTTCAAAGAATTCCAACAGATTTGTCAAGCAAGATTTTCCCTTGCGGAAACCATGCTGACTACGGCCTATTTTATCATGTGCCTCCAAGCAACCTGCAACCACATTCTGAACAGTCAGCTCCAACATCTTCACAACCACTGAGGTCAGACTAAATGGCCTATAATTTCCTTACTTCTGCCTCTCTCCCTTCTTGAAGAGTGGAGTGATGTTTGCAAATTTCCAGCCTCCTGGAAAATCTTAACTTCGCCTCATGGTGGTGTAGCAGTTCATGCAATCACTGTGCAGCATCAGCTCTAAGATCAGAGTTCAATTTCTGCTGCTGGTTGTAAAGAGTTTACACCTTCTCCATGAGAATGCATGGGTTTCTCGGGGTGCCCTGGTTTCCCCTCACATTCCAAAAAACAAATCTACGGGTTAGGGTTAGTGAGCTGTGGACATTCTATGTTGGTATTGGAAATGTGGTAACATTTGTGGTCTGCACTGCACAATCTTTCCTGATTTGACACAAAATGTGAAATTTCACTGTATGCTTTGATGTGCATGTGGAAAAAAAAGCTCACCTTTGACATAACATTCCACCTCTGAAACTCGGTTCCCTGACTGACGAAGGCAGCAAGTTGCTTCTTCCAAAAGTTTCCTTCTGGAATGCATTAACACCAAGACTTGATGCCAAAACATGTGCATTGAAACACGCAGTGAACTGCGCTGTGTGCATTGACAACCGACACACCTCAGGATGTGCTGGGGACAGGCCCAAGCTGTCTCCACATACTCCAGTTCTGGCTCTCAACTTCTGTAACCCTGATTCTGTTTCGGGACTTAATCATTGTCATTGAACCAAGGGCGATCACCAAACAACAGGCGTTCGAATTCCGGACTCGTAGGTGCTGAACACTGGGCATCGAACCCCATTCTCACCAGTTGACGAATCCAGGGGGTTACTCGTTCCTCCAGCCAGCATAGAACTCAAACTCCGGAACCTGCTGACACCTCTCTGTGAGTCCATTGGGGAAATCAAAGGGACAATGTCTGCAAAGCCACGAGTCTGCGGGAAGTTACGCTCCATTTTGTTCTGCTGAGAATCGATGGCGTGCTCTGTTGTCATCCTTGGGTGTGGGTTGTTAACACAGGTAACACATTTTATTGTAATTTTCTCTGTAGATGTGACACCGGAGGACCCAGGGAAAACCCACACATTCAATGGGGAGGACATAGAGGGAGACCTTACAGAGGATGTTGGGATTGAACATCAAAATTCAAATATAGACACATGGATGATAGGAAAATGGAGGGCTGTGTGGGAGAGAAGCGTCAGATCGATATTAGAGTTGGTTAAGAGGTGGTCACAACGTTGTGGGCCGATGCAGCTGTCCAGTGAAGTTAAGTGTGAAGTGGTTCATTTTGGTAGGTCCAATTTAAAGTCACAATATAATAGAAATGGTAAGATTTTTGACAGCGTGGAGGATCAGAGAGATCTTAGGGTCTGTGTCGATAGGAGACTCAAAGCTGCTGCGCAGGCTAACAGTGTTCTTAATAAGGCGTATGGTGTGTTAGCAATCGTCAACTGTGGGACTGAGTTCAGGAGCTGTGAGGTAAAGTTACAGTGATACAGGACCCTGGTCAGACCCCACTCGGAGTACTGAGTTCAGTTCCGATCACCTCACTACAGGAAGGGTGTTGATACTATAGAGAGAGTGCAGAGGAGATTTACAAGGACTGGAGAACGTACTTTATGAGAATAGGTTGGTTAGTTATGGACTGTTATTATGAAAGCACGCTTATTTGAATATGATTTGTTAAAGGGAAATTGAATGTTTTGTTACATGTACAGTTTTATGTTATATTAATGTAAAGGAGGAGGAAATGTAATCTATTTCCTTAGCACTACATATGGACTGAAAACTTGCCACTGTCCATTGATTGTAGTTACTGTGCATGCACCTTCTGCTGTCCTCTCTCTCTCTCTCTCTCTCTCTCTGCAATGCAAATGTACCTGTTCAAGCCACCTTGATATGTAGATGTATAGATACAACAACATCTCCCCAACCACTGGAGTCAGGCTACCTGGCCTATAATTTCCTTTGGTGGAACTTTACTCCCCATACCAGACTAAGAGCCTCTCAGTCGATCTGTGCATAGTTGTGTTCTGCGCTCATCAGTGATCTGGAAACAAATGCAATTGGATGTTCAGATTCCTCTTTCATAGTGTGAGAGAAAGCAGCGCCAATGCCATAATTTAAATCGAAGCAAAATGCGGAGAGGCAAGAGATAAAAGAAGCTCGGAGAGAAGCTGTTTATTTCTGACTGATCGGGGCAAAGAGGCTAGACTGCACCAGCGCATGACATAGCGTGCCAAAGAAACGCCACCATATACAGTGGCCATCGTCGGAGTGGACTGAGGCAGACTGGGTCAGCTTTGGCTCAATCAGGCTTCAGTGAGAACGGGCAGAGGCAAGGTTTGAACAGGGCGCGACGGCGCAAGTGCGTGAAAGTCGGCCTCTGAGATCAGCGGGGGAATTTAAAAAGCCAGCAGAGGCTGAGGACGAGCTTCACTCCAGGTGAGGTAAGGCCAGGTAAGCTCCTTTAATTAATCTAATTAGCTTAGGAGTAGGTAATGGAGGCAGCAGTTAGGGCAGTTGAGTGCTCCATTTGCAGTATGTGGGAAGTCAGGGCGAGCACAGCTGTCCCTGATGACTACACCTGCGAAAGGTGCATCCAGCTGTAGCTCCTGACAAACCGTGTTACGGAACTGCAGCTGGAGCTGGATGAACTTCGGATCATTCGGGAGGCAGAGGCAGAAATAGACAGGAGTTTCAGGGAGATAGTCACCCCTAAGAGTCAGGAGACAGGTCGCTGGGTGACTGTCAGGAGAGAGAAGGGGAATAGACAGGAAGAGCAGAGCACCCCTGTGGCCGTACCCATCGATAATAAGTATACCGTTTTGGATACTGTTGGTGGGGACGGCCTACCAGGGACAAGTTGTAGTGGTCGCGTCTCTGGCACCGAGACTAGACCCTGAGCTCAGAAAGGAAGGAGGGAAAAGAGGAGGGCAGTATTGATAGGGGAATCGATAGTTAGGGGGACAGGTAGGAGGTTCTGTGGATGAGATCAAGAATCCCGGATGGTCTGTTGCCTCCCTGGTGCCAGGGTCCAAGATATTTCAGATCGTTCTCAGAATTCTCAAGAGGGAGGGTGAGCAGCCGGATGTCGTGGTCCATGTAGGGACCAATGACGTGGGTAGGAAGAGTGCGGAGGTCCTGAAAGGTGAGTTTAGGGAGCTAGGTGCCAAATTAAAGGACAGGACCTCCAGGATAGCAATCTCAGGATTGCTACCAGTGTCATGTGCAGGCGGGTTTAGAAATAGTAAGATAGTGCAGATCAACACGTGGCCGAAGACATGGTGCAGGAGGGAGGGCTTCAGATTTATAGATAATTGGGCAGTTTTCCAGGGAAGGTGGGACCTGTTCTGGCGGGACGGTCTCATCTGAACTGGAGGGGGGGTCAAATATTCTTGCAGGTAGGTTTGCCAGAGAGGCTCTGGTGGATTTAAACTAGATATGAGGGGGGAGGGGAACTAGAGTATAGGAACAGATGTATGGGAGAAGGAAGAAAAAGAAGACAGTAAAGTTCTTTGTACTGTTAGGTAGGTAGGTAGGTAGGCCGAGACCGTTGGACCTACCTGGACAGTACCTGAGGAGGAAGGTAAAACTGCGCAGGCGCGGGTGATGTCAGTGGTGAATGCGGAGTTTAAAAAGAGGCCCACTTTTAGGAGCAGGCAGCGGAGTGCGTGGGGCCAGAGTGCAGAGGGCTTTGGTGCAAGGGGACTTCGGTGAGAGGAAATCAGTGAGTACGTGCTTGCTGAGATAAAAAGGTAAGGTCGGTAGGTACTTTTTTCATTTATTTTGACTAATCTGTGATCAGGTAATGGGGGAGACAGTTAGAGCAGTGGTGTGCTCCGTATGCAGTATGTGGGAGGTCAGGGTCAACACAGTTGTCCCTGATGACCACACCTGCAAAAGGTGCATCCAGCTGCAGCTCCTATCAGCCCGAGTTAGGGAGTTGGAGCAGGAGCTGGATGAACTACGGATCATTCGGGAGGCAGAAACAGAGATATATAAGAGTTATCAGGAGGTAGTCACACCGAAAATACAGGAGGTAGGCAAATGGGTGACAGTCAAGAGAGGCAGGGGAAGCAGACAGGGGGAGCAGAGCACGCCTGTGGCCGTTCCCATCAACAATAAGTATACCGTTTTGGATGCTGTTGGTGGGGATGACCTACCAGGAACAAGCTGCAGTGGTCCTGTCTCTGGCACTGAGGTTGGACCCTCAACTAGGAAGGGGAGGAGGGAAGAGAAGAGAGCAGTATTGATAGGGGATTCCATAGTCAGGGGGGTGGATAGGAGATTTTGTGTGGAAGATCGGGAGTCTTGGATGGTATGTTGCTTCCTTGGTCCCTGGTCCAAGACATCTCAGATCGGGTGCAGGTTATTCTCGAGAGGGAGGGCAAGAATCCAGATGTTGTGGTCCATGTAGAGACCAACGACGTGCATAGGATGAGTGAGGGGGTCCTGCGTAGTAAGTTCAGGGAGTTAGGTGCAAAGCTGAAGGGCAGGACCTCCAGGGTAACAATCTCAGGATTGCTACCTGTGCCACGTGTGAGTGAGGCAGGGAACAGAAGGATTATACAGATTAATACATGGCTGAGAGGATGGTGCAGGAGGGAGGGCTTCAGGTTTTTAGATAATTGGGCATTGTTCCAGGGAAGGTGGGATCTGTTCCAATGGGACGGTTTACACCTGAACTGGAGCGGTACTAACATTCTTGCAGGAAAGTTTGCTAGTGCTTCTCGTGGGGGGTTTAAACTAAATTTGCAGGCGGCAGGGATCCAGAATGTGAGAGAGGATAGTGAGATGAAGAATAAAGGACAGGTAGGGACTACACATTTCCGGAATATTAAGTGTGTAGTAGAGAAAGGTGAGGCAGAACAAGTGATAAGGAGGACACATGTACAGAGGGATGGTCTGACAGAACATGGAGTTAAATGTGCAGAAAGAATAAGTAAATTTAAGAAGGACAACAAAATTCAAGGGGCTTATAGCCCGATGGGAGTTCGGGGAGCTGGGTTAAGCACAATAGGCAGCGAATTAAACAGAGAGAGGAGAAATGGGCTAAAAATTCTGTATCTGAATGCACGAAGTGTCAGAAATAAGGCGGATGAGCTTGAAGCTCAGGTGCGAATGGGTAACTATGATGTTGTTGGGATAACGGAGACATGGCTGCAGGGAGATCAGACCTGGGAAATGAATGTACAAGGGTATACATGCTATCGTAGGGACAGAAATGTTGGTAGAGGGGTGACCCAGTTGTTGAGGAATGAGATTCAGTCCTTGGACATAGGATCAGGACATAGGATCTGTGTGGATAGAACTGAGGAACAGTAAGGGCAAAAAGACCTTAATGGGTGCTGTCTACAGGCCCCCAAACAGTAGCATGGATATTAGGTGCAAGTTGAATAGGGAGTTAGCATTGGCATGTGGCAAAGGTAATGTCGCAGTAGTTATGGGGGATTTCAACATGCAGGTGAACTGGGGGAATCAGGGTGGTACTGGACCCCAGGATAGGGAGTTTGTAGAGTGCCTACGGGATGCATTCTTGGAACAGTTTGTACGAGAGCCGACCAGGGACAAAACTATTCTGGATTTAGTCTTGTGCAATGAACAGGATTTGATAAGCGATCTTGAAGTAAAGGAGCCATTAGGAGGTAGTGACCATAATATGATGTTTTTATCTGCAATTTGAGAAGGATAAGGGCAGATCAGAGGTGTCAGTGTTGCAGTTTGCAGTTGAACAGGGGAAATTATGGAGCCATGAGGGAGGAGCTGGCCAAAGTTAAATGGACGGATATCCTAGCAGAAAAGACAGTGGAACAGCAATGGCAGGTATTCTTGGGAATAATGCACAAGGTGCAAAATCAGTTCATCCCCCGGAGAAGGAAGGATTCAAAGGGGGGAAAGGGGCCACAATGGTTGACAAAGGAAGTCAGAGATTGCATAGCATTAAAAAAAAAGAAGTATGACAAAGCTAAGGTGAGTGGGAAGACAGATGATTGGGAAATTTTTAAGGAACAACAGAACTTAACTAAAAAGGCAATATGGGGAGAAAAAATCAGGTACGAATGCAAGCTAGCCAGGAATATAAGGAGAATAGCAAAAGCTTTTTTAGGTATGTGAAGAGAAAGAAGATAGTTAAGAACAATATTGGGCCCTTGAAGAATGAATTGGGTGAAATTGTTATGGGAAACAAATGGTAGAAGAATTTAATAAGTACTTTAGATCTGTCTTCACTAAGGAAGACACAAGCAATCTCCCAGATGTATGGATGGGCCAAGGACATAGGGTAACAGAGGAAATGAAACAGATTGACATTAGGAAGGAAACGGTGATGAGTAGACTGATGGGACTGAAGGCTAATAAGTCCCCAGGTCCAGATGGTCTGCATCCTAGGGTACTAAAGAGGTGGCCCTAGAAATTGCGGATGCATTGGTAATCATTTTCCAATGTTCCTTAGATTCAGGATCAGTTCCTGAGGATTGGAGAATGGCTAATGTTATCCCATTTTTTAAGAAAGGGGGGAGGAGAAAACAGAGAACTATTGTCCTGTCAGCCTAACTTCAGTAGTGGGGAAGATGCTAGAGTCCGTTATTAAAGATGAAATAGTGGCATATCTAGATAGCAGTGATAGGATTGGGGCGAGCCAGCATGGATTTACCAAGGGCAAATCATGCTTGACTAATCTATTGGAGTTTTTTGAGGATGTAACCAGGAAGTTAGACAAGAGAGATCCAGTGGATGTAGTTTACATTGATTTTCAGAAGGCATTTGATAAGGTCCCACATAGGAGATTGGTGGGTAAAATCAGAGCATTGGGGGAAAGATACTGACATGGATAGAAAACTGGTTGGCAGATAGAAAGCAAAGGGTATCGGTGAATGGGTGTTTCTCGGAATGGCAGGTGGTGACTAGTGGGGTGCCACAGGGCTCGGTATTGGGACCACAGCTGTTTACGATTTACATCAACAATTTAAATGAAAGCATTGAGAATAACATCAGCAAGTTTGCTGATGATACTAAGCTGGGTGGCAGTGTGACATGTGATGAGGATGTTAGGAGAATTCAGGGTGACTTGGATATGCTGGGTGAGTGGGCAGATACTTGGCAAATGACATTTCATGTGAATAAGTGTGAGGTTATCCACTTTGGGAGTAAGAACAGGAAGGCAGATTATTATCTGAACAGTGTAGAGTGAGGTAAGGGAGAAATACAAAGAGATCTAGGAGTCCTTGTTCATCAGTCACTGAAGGTGAATGAGCAAGTGCAGCAGGCAGTGAAGAAGGCTAATGGAATGTTGGCCTTTATTACAAAGGGAATTGAGTACAAGAGCAAGGAAATCCTCTTGCATTTGTACAGGGCCCTGGTGAGACCACACCTGGAGTATTGTGTACAGTTTTGGTCTCCAGGGTTAAGGAAGGACATCCTGGCTGTAGAGGAAGTGCAGCGTAAATTCACAAGGTTAATTCCTGGGATGTCTGGACTGTCTTACGCAGAGAGGTTTGAGAGACTGGGCTTGTACATGCTGGAATTAAGGAGATTGAGAGGGGATCTGATAGCAACATATAAGATTATTAAGGGATTGGACAAGATAGAGGCAGGAAATATGTTCCAGATGCTGGGAGAGTCCAGTACCAGAGGGCATGGTTTAAGAATAATGGGTAGGTCATTTAGGACAGAGTTAAGGGAAAACTTCTTCTCCCAGAGAGTTGTGGGGGTGTGGAATGCACTGCCTCAGAAGGCAGTGGAGGCCAATTCTCTGGATGCTTTCACGAAGGAGCTAGATAGGTATCTTATGGATAGGGGTATCAAGGGATCTGGGGACAAGGCAGGAACTGGGTATTGATAGTAGATGATCTCAGAATGGCGGTGCAGGCTCGAAAGGCCGAATGGTCTACTTCTGCACCTATTGTCTATTGTTAGAGATAAACAGAGAGCAGGACGTGGAGAATTTCTTAAATGCATTTATTTTAATGCTAGGAGCATTGTAAGAAAGGTGGATGAGCTTAGAGTATGGATTGATACCTGGAAATATGATGTAGCTCATGGTTGCAGGAGGGGTATGATTGGCAACTAAATATTCCTGGATTTCGTTGCTTCGGGTGTGATAGAATCGGAGGGACACGGGAGGGGGGTGGTTGTTGTGTTGCTTGTCAGAGAAAATATTACTGCGGTGCTCCGGCAGGGTAGATTACAGGGCACGTCTAGGGAGGCTATGTGGGTGGAATTGAGGAATGGGAAATGTGTAGTAACACTTATAGAGGTGTACTATAGACCACTTAATGGGGAGCGAGATTTGCAGGAGCAAATTTGCAAGGAGATGGCAGATATTTGTAGTAAGCACAGGGTTGTGATTGTGGGAGATTTTAATTTTCCACACATAGACTGGGAAGCCCATACTATAAAAGGGATGGATGGTTTGGAGTTTGTAGAATGTATGAAGGATAGTTTTTTGCAGCAATACATGGAGGTATCAACTATAGAAGGGGCAGTGTTGGATCTTCTGTTAGGGAATGAAATAGGTCAGGTGACAGAGGTATGTGTTGGGGAGCATTTTGGGTCCAATATAATTATGGAGAAGGATAGGACTGGACCCAGGGTTGAGATTTTTAATTATAGAAAGGCTGACTTTGTGGAGATGCGAAAGTATTTAGAAGGAGTGGATTGGGACAATTTGTTTTATGGGAAGGATGTAATAGAAAAATGGAGGTCATTTAAAGGTGAAATTTTGAGGGTACAGAGTCTTTATATTCCTGTTAGGTTGAAAGGAAAGGTTAAAAGTTTGAGAGATCCATGGTTTTCAAGGGATATTGGAAACTTGGTTAGGAAAAGGAGAGAGATCTACAATAAACATAGGCAGCATGGAGTAAATGAGGTGCTCGAGGAATATAAAGAATGTAAGAAGAATCTTAAGAAAGAAATTAGAAAAGCTAAAAGAAGATATGAGGTTGCTTTGGCAGGTAAGGTGAAAATAAATCCAAAGGGTTTCTACATTTATATTAATAGCAAAAGAATAGTGAGGGATAAAATTGGTTACTTAGAGAATAGAGTGGGCAGCTATGTGTGGAGCTGAAAGAGATGGGGGAGATTTAGAACAATTTCTTTTCTTCGGTATTCACTAAGGAGAAGGATATTGAATTGCGTAAGGTAAGGAAACAAGTAGGGAAGTTATGGAAACTTTGACAATTAAAGAGGAGGAAGTACTGGCGCTTTAAAGGAATATAAAAGTAGATAAATCTCCGGATCCTGACAGGATATTCCCTAGGACCTTGAGGGAAGTTAGTGTAGAAATAGCAGGGGCTCTGACAGAGATATTTCAAACGTCATTAGAAACGGGAATGATGCCGGAGGATTGGCATATTACTTGTGTGGTTCCATTGTTTAAAAAGGGTTCTAAGAGTAAACCTAGCAATTATAGGCCTGTCAGTTTGACATCAGTGATGGGTAAATTAATGGAAAGTATTCTTAGTGATGGTATATATAATTATCTGGATAGACAGGGTCTGATTAGGAACAGTCAGCATGGATTTGTGTGTGGAAAGTCATGTTTGACAAATCTTATTGAATTTTTGAAGAGGATACGAGGAAAGTTGATGAGGGTAAAGCAGTGGATGTTGTCTATATGGACTTCAGTAAGGCCTTTGACAAGGTTCTGCACGGAAGGTTAGTCAGGAAATTTCAATCGTTAGGTATTAATATTGAAGTAGTAAAGTGGATTCAACAGTGGCTGGGTGGGAGATGCCAGAGAGTAGTGGTTGATAACTGTTTGTCAGGTTGGAGGCCGGTGACTCGTGGTGTGCCTCAGGGATCTGTACTGGGTCCAATGTTGTTTGTCATATACATTAATGATGGGGTGGTAAATTGGATTAGTAAGTATGAAGATGATACTAAGGTAGCTGGCGTTGTGGATAATGAAGTAGGTTTTCAAAGCTTGCAGAGAGATTTAGGCCAGTTAGAAGAGTAGGCTGAATGATGGCAGATGGAGTTTAATGCTGATAAGTGTGAGGTGCTACATTTTGGTGGGAATAATACAAATAGGACATACATGGTAAATGGTGGGGCATTGAAGAATGCAGTAGAACAGAGTGATCTAGGAATAATAGTTGCATAGTTCCCTGAAGGTGGAATCTCATGTGGATAGGGTGGTGAAGAAAGCTTTTGGTATGCTGGTCTTTATAAATCAGAGCATTGAGTATAGGAGTTGGGATGTAATGTTAAAATTGTACAAGGCATTGGTGAGGCCAAATTTGGAGTATTGTGTTCAGTTCTGGTCACTGAATTATAGGAAAGATGTCAACAAATTAGAGAGAGTACAGATGAGATTTACTAGAATGTTACCTGGGTTTCAGCATCTAAGTTACAGAGAAAGGTTGAACAAGTTAGGTATTTATTCTTTGGAGCATAGAAGGTTGAGGGGGGACTTGATAGAGGTATTTAAAATTATGAGGGGAATAGATAGAGTTGACGTGGATAGGCTTTTTCCATAGAGAGTAGGGGAGATTCAAACAAGAGGACATGAGTTGAGAGTTAGGGGACAAAAGTTTAGGGGTAACGCGAGGGGGAATTTCTTTACTCAGAGAGTGGTAGCTGTGTGGAACGAGCTTCCAGTAGAAGTGGTAGAGGCAGGTTCGGTATTGTCACTTAAAGTAAAATTGGACAGGTATATGGACAGGAAAGGAATGGAGGGGTATGGGCTGAGTGCAGGTCAGTGGGACTAGGTGAGATTAAGCGTTCAGCACAGACTAAAAGGGCCGAGATGGCCTGTTTCTGTGCTGTAATTGTTATATGGTTATAAGGGGATGTATCGCAGGACAGTCTGATGGGTAGAGATGGGTGATAATGGGTGAGCAGTTCATCTGATGTTATTCATCTCCTTGTTTTCTTGAATGCTCTTTGAACTCTTTCTGACCATTCCCACTTTGTAACAGTATGTTCAATGGATGCAGCACTGTAACAATGTTTGGGAGAAACCGATGGTAGTGGTTGTGACACGTTTTCTGGTTTGGATGTCTGGAGCACTGCTTCAGTCTTCTCTTGTGATGTATGCCAGCCATGCTTGTCGATGACATGTCCACAGTATGAGATTTTATTCTTGAAAAGCTCACACTTCACTCTCTGCGGACTGTCCATACTCACTCAGCTAAGAAGCACTTTACCAAGGTTCTGGAGCTGCTCTTCATCATTCTTGCCAGACTCAATGATGCCATCAAACTAACATTGTGTTCCTGGGATATCTTGGAGCACTTGGTCCATTGTTTGTTGCCAAATTGCTGGGGCTGAAGCAACACCAAAGACAAGATGATTTATACTGGAACAATCCCTTATGAATGTTGATTGTGAGGTACTTCTGTTTAACTCCTCAATCTCCATTTGCAGATAGGCTTGTGACAAGTCAATCTTTGAAAACCTCTCCCCTCCTGCCAAAGATGCAAATATCTTTTATTTGTGGCAGGGTATGCTGCACAGTATGCAGCATATGGTTCACGCTCACTTTGAGGCCCCTGCACACTCGAACAGCTCCAGCCTTCCTTTTCTTGATCACTGGGACAATGGACATGGCCGAATCACTCCGCTCTACCTAGGACAGAGTGCCAGATGCCTCCAAACTCTTAAGTTTGGCATCCACTTTAGAACATAGTGCGTAAGGCACTAGATGTACTTTATGGAATCCTCGTGTTGCTGATCCAGTTCAATTCTGGCCTTCATTCCTTTGAGCTTATCAATCCCTTTCTCAAATACCTTCTCATCAGCATTAAACACTGTGACAGTCTTTGGTTAGAGCTACCGCTTGGACTCCATTGCCTGATAAAGGCACATTGAGAGCCTTGATTGAGTGCCAGTCTAGTTGGACTTTTCTCAACCATTCACTTCCAAAAAGAGCTGACCCTCCACTTTTTAACAAATAAGTCTCTAACTGCGGTGTTTTGCCTCCATACGTCACATTTACTTTCAGTTTGCCTTTGGGAGACACGTTTTCATCTGTGTAGGTCTCTAGCATCACTGAGGTCTTTTTTAATGGTAGCTTACAAAACGGTCTGTTGTAGTCAACCTCTGAAATTATAGATAGAGCTGACCCCGTATCCAGCTCCATCTTCAGTTTTACATTAGGCACATCTGTTGTGATCTATATGATTTCATGATCAGCTTCAGTAATGCTATGCAGTGCTAGGCATGAGAGCTCACCTTTGTCAGACTCTGTGTTGTCTGATTCAGTTTCACATTCAATTACTTTCTGCATTTGTTTCATTTTGTGTTTGAAACTTTTCACTCTGTGTGGTTTTTCTCTTTGATTGTTCTTTTTGTCTGATTTGCACACTCTATGTGACACTTTCTGGAAACTTTTTCTTTTAACCAACAGTCATTTGGATCGTGGGAGGATTTGCCACATCAATAGAATTTTTGGTTTTATCCACCATTCAGGAACATTTTGTACATTTCACTTTAAAAATTATTTTTCTATAGTTCTGACACATTCTTTTCTGCTATCTCCAATGACATTGTAAGGGTCAATGCCTGTTCTAAGGATAGGTCTCTTTCTGACAGCAGCCTCTTTCAAGTGCTTTGTGCCACATACAAGTCAGTCCCTTAATGCATCAGAAAGTTCATCTCCAAAGTGACAGTACGGGGAAAATTTGCAGAGTTCTGTAATGTATTCAGAAATGCTTTCATCCTTTGACTAATTCATTTTGATTTCAGCTGTTACTAGCAGTTGAGGGTGCAAGTGATTTTGTAAAATTGCAACAACTTTGTTGAACGTTTTGCTTGCTGACTTCTCAGGAGGTCCTAAGTTGCATAAGAGCCTTCAAGTTTTAGCACCCATTAAGCTAATAAGCGTGGAAACTTTCTTTTCCTCATCCACTTTTTCCATGTTACAATACAGTTTAATCCTTACGATACACAATTCCCAGACCTCATAAGCCCTATCAAATTCGTCAACTTTCCCGGCTAAGCCCAGCATGTTATTTTCACTATAACTTTGCTAGTTGTGTGTTTCTCACCGTGCACCATACACTATTACTCCTGCATCCCTTTGTTAGCATCTGTGACAACCATCTCTGTACTGTTAAACTCTTTTCTCTCACTGTCTCTCTCCCTTCCTCTGAATCTCGTAACTGTCAGTGCAGCTGGTGATATCTGCAGACATTCAGGTTCGTACTCCTCACCAATTTGTTGCGTCTGTACAGTAAACGTCCATTAAATAAAAGCACGCATGTGGAGGTGGCTTTACCAGGTTTATTCACATTGCAGAGAGGGAGAGAGAACAGCAGAATGCGTGTGCGCAGAAACCACAAATCAATGCCCATAGGTAAGTTATCATCCATGAGTAGTGCTAAGGGGAGTCATTGCTCTAAAAGAAACAGATCCATACAGTACGGGTCTATTACTAACAATGATGTGTTGGGGTACTGGGAGGCTCATAATAAAATAGACCAGTATGGTTTTTTAAGGAGAAATCTTGCTGGCAAATCTCTTAAAATTCTTTCAGGAAATAATAGGCAAGATAGACAAAGGAGAATGTTGTTTACTTGGTGTTAGGTTCTGCAACACAAAACATTAAATCAATGTTAAGGAAGATGCAGGGAGTCAGAAATACGGATGTGACTTTGTCTTTAAAGGAGTTGTGCACGTGACACATGGTAACATGAAGATGTATGCAATTAACATGTTTTTACATAGAACCTGTAATGAATTATTTAAGTGAATAAGAATGCTTAATCTGCCAATATATACACAAGATAATTCAAATATAATTAAAATATTAAATTCTCAATGCTCCTCCCTGATTAGCTATAAACTCCATCTCAATAGAGTGCACCTATATTATATATATACACACACACACACATAATATATTGTGTAACACAGCCACATTACAGACATCCACAGAACAGTAAATTTTACATTGTCCCATTCAGTCTTAGAGAATTAATCACTGTGGAGGATTTTTTACTCTTGTGGGATAACGTCTTTCCAGACAAGGAGGATCACTCTGGGAATTGAGACTCATGGCTGTGAATACAATCTCAGGTTCTGGGGCCTCCTCTGTGTTGGCTGTCGGAGCTGACTCTGAGACGGCAGGAAGTGGCTCTGTCAGCTCTGGACTCCTTTCTTCTCCTTTTGTCTCTGGATCCACTTTGATTCCTTTATTTTTCTTTCTCATGTTCCTTCACCCCATCTCTTCTTATTTGTGCATCTTACTGTTGAGAAGATCCATTTAGTTCCCTGGAGTACTCTCTTCATAATCCTTCTATTTATCCCTTTACAATCTCTCCTTCTGGTTTCCACACCCACATCTTCTGATGAATCCTCTGTTTTTGATCTTCATTCACACCTTTCTTTTTGGCCTTTGATTTATCCAGCTGGGCTTTGACATTCCTCTTGGATCATGCACTATCATTAATGCAAACAGAGGAAATTCGGGTTCTTTATACATACAGCAGTCGAACTTTTGCAACCTTCCTGAAGCTTGTTGAACCCTCTTCCAGCTTAAAGCAAAGCCCCATTTCATCAGAGCTTGAGAAGGAGAGAATTTGCAGGCTTTTTCAGTTTTTTAAACGGCCAACCAATTAAGAGCAGAGGAGCTGAAGACAGCCGGTCAGCTAGCGCACTGTAAAGGAAGTTTCGTCTAGCGAAGCAGCCATCATCACAGCGGCTGTCGTCGGAGAGGACAGAGTCAGAGTGGGATGGCTTTGGCTCAACAGGCTTCGGCGTGAACAGGCAGAGGCGAGGGTAGGTTCCGGTAAGCTGTTGTGTTTTTCTCATTCGATTTCTTTTTTAACTAGTAAGTTTAGAGAGAATGCCAGGCAGGATGTTGGAATGCTCCTTTTGCAGCACGTGGTTAGTCAGGGACAACAACACCTGCAAGAAGTGCACCCAGCTGCAGCTCCTAACAAACTGCGTTAGGGAACTGGAGCAGGAGCTGAATGACCTCCGGATCATTCGGGAAAATGAGGAGTTTATAGATAGTAGTTTCAGGGAGGTAGCTATGCCAAAGGAGCAGGGTACAGGTAATTGGGTTACCGTCAGGCGAAGGAAGGGGAAGGGGCAGGCAGAGCAGGGTTCCCCTGTGGCCATTTCCCTCAACAAGTATAACGATATGGATACTGTTGGGGATGACTTACCTGGGACAAGCTGTGGCAGTCGGAATCTGAGTCTGGTTCTGCAGTGCAGAAGGGAGGGTGGAAGAAGAGGAGAGCGGTAGTGATAGGGGACTCGATAGTTAGAGGTACAGACAGGAGGTTCTGTGGTCGTGACAGAGACTCCCGGATGGTTTGTTGCCTCCCGGGTGCCAGGGTCAGGGATGTCTCTGATCAGAGAAAGAGAACATCAGATGCACAGAATTCTGAAGTGGGAGGGTGATCAGCCAGATGTCATGGTACACATCGGTACCAATGATGTAGGAAGAAAGAGTGAGGAGGTCCTGAAGAGTGAGCACAGAGAGCTTGATAGGAAGTTAAAAAGCAGGACCTCGAGGGTGGTAATCTCAGGATTGCTATCTGTGCCACGTGCCAGTGAGGGTAAGAGTAGGATGCTCTGGAGGATGAACACGTGGCTGAGAAACTGGTGTAGGGGGCAGGGTTTCAGATTTCAGGATCATTGGGATCTCTTCTGGGGCAGGTGGGACCTGTACAAGAGAGACAGGTTACACCTGAACTACAGGGGGACCAATATCCTTGCAGGGAAGTTCGCAAGTGCTATTGGGGGGTGTGGTTTAAACTAGATTTGCATGGGGTTGGGAACCAGAGTGCCAGAGCAGATAGTGGAGTGGGGGTGAAAATAAATGATGTTAAAAGTTCATGCAAAGTCAGAAATAGAAGGGTTGTGTGTGGTGGTAATAATCTTCTGAGGTGTGTCTATTTCAATGCAAGGAGTATTGTGGGGAAGGCTGACGAGCTGAGGGCGTGGATTGACAAGTGGAATTATGACATTATAGCCATTAGTGAAACAGGAGGGGCAGGACTGGCAGCTTAATGTTCCAGGGTTCCTATGTTTCAGACGTGATAGAGGCAGAGGGATGAAGGGTGGAGGGAGGGGGGTGGCATTCATCTTCAGGGAAAATGTTACAGCAGTGCTCAGGCAGGACAGATTAGAGGGCTTGTCTACCCAGGCCATATGGGTGGAGCTGAGAAACAGGAAAGGTATGACCACATTAATGGGGTTGTATTATAGACCACCCAATAGTCAGCGAGAATTGGAGGAGCAAATCTGCAGAGAGATAGCAGACTGCAGGAGACAGAAAGTTGTGATTGTAGGAGATTTTAATTTTCCACCTATTGATTGGGACTCCCATACTGTTAAAGGTCTAGATGGGTTAAAGTTTGTGAAATGTGTTCAGGAAAGTTTTCTAAATCAATATATAGAGGTACCAACTAGAGAGGATGCAATATTAGATCTCCTATTAGGAAACGAGTTAGGACAATTGACAGAAGTGTGTATCAGGGAACACTTTGATTCCAGTAATCATAACACCATTAGTTTCAACTTGATCATGGATAAAGATAGATTTGGTCCTCGGTTTGAGGTTCTAAATTGGAAAAAGGCCAAATTTGAAGAAATGAGAAAGGATCTAAAAAGCGTGGATTGGGACAGGTTGTTCTCTGGCAAAGATGTCGTTGGTAAGTGAGAGACCTTCAAAGGAGAAATTTTGAGAGTGCAGAGTTTGTATGTTCCTGTCAGGATTAAAGGCAAAGTGAATAAGAATAAGGAACCTTGGCTTTTGAGGGATATTGGGAATCTGATAAAGAAGAGACTGGTATAGGCAACAAGGAGCAAACAAGCTGCTTCAGGAGTATAAAGAGAGCAAGAAAATACTTAAGAAAGAAATCAGGAGGACTAAAAGAAGACATGAGTTTGCTTTGGCAGTCAAGGTGAAGGATAATCCCAAGAGCTTCTACAGGTATATTAAGATCAAAAGGATAGTAAAGGATAAAATTGGTCCTCTTGAAGATCAGAGTGGTCGGCTATGTATGGATCCAAAAGGAATGGGGGAGATCTTAAATGGGTATTTTGCATCTGTATTTACTAAGGAAACTGGAATGGAATCTATGGAAATAAGGCATACAAGTAGTGAGGTCATGGAACCTATACAGATTAAAGAGGAGGAGGTGCTTGCTGTCTTGAGGCAAATCAGAGTAGATAAATCCCCAGGACCTGACAGAGTATTCCCTCTGACCTTGAAGGAAACTAGTGTTGAAATTGCAGAGGCCCTGGCAGATATATTTAAAATGTTGGTATCTACGGGTGAGATTCCGGAGGATTGGAGGATAGCTCATGTTGTTCCATTGTATAAAAAAGGCTCTAAAAGTAATCCGGGAAATTATAGGCCGATAAGTTTGACGTCAATAGTAGGTAAATTATTGGAAGGAGTACTAAGAGATAGGATCTACAAGTATTTGAATAGACAGGGACTTATTAGGGAGAGTCAACATGACTTTGGGCAAGGTAGGTCATGTTTAACAAATCTATTAGAGTTTTTCGAGGAGGTTACCAGGAAAATGGATGAAGGGAATGCAGTGGATGTTGTCTGCATGGTCTTCAGGAAGGCCGTTGACAAGGTCCCGCATGGGAGGTTAGTTAGGAAGATTCAGTCGCTAGGTATGCATGGTGAGGTAGTAAATTAGATTAGGCATTGGCTCAATGGGAGAAGTCAGAGAGTGGTAGTGGAGGATTGCTTCTCTGAGAGGAGGCCGGTGACTAGTGGTGTGCCACAGGCATCAGTGCTGGGTCCATTGTCATTTGTCATCTGTATCAATGATCTAGATGATAATGTGGTAAATTGGATCAGCAAATTTGCTGATGATACTAAGATTGGAGGTGTAGTTGGCAGCGATGAAGGTTTTCAAATCCTGCAGAGGGATTTGGATCAGCTGGAAAAATAGGCTGACAAAAGGCAGATGGAGTTTAATGCAGACAAGTGTGAGGTATTGCACTTTGGAAGGACAAACCAAAGTAGAACATACAAGGTAAATGGTAGGACACTGAGAAGTGCAGTAGAACAGAGGGATCAGGGAATACAGATACATAATTCCCTAAAAGTGGCGTCACAGGTAGGTAGGGTCGTAAAGACAGCTTTTGACACATTAGCCTTTATAAATCAAAGTATTGAGTATAAGAATTGAAATGTTATGGTGAGGTTGTATAAGACATTTGTGAGGCTAAATTTGGAGTATTGTGTGCAGTTTTGGTCACAGGATTACAGGAAGGATATTAATAAGGTTGAAAGAGTGCAGAGAAAGTTTACAAGGATGTTGCCGGGACTTGAGAAACTGAGTTACAGAGAAAGGTTAAATAGGTTAGGACTTTATTCCCTGGAACATCGAAGAATGAGAGGAGACTTGATAGGGGTATATAAAATTATGATGGGTATAGATAGAGTGAATGCAAGCAGGCTTTTTCCACTGAGGCTAGGGGAGAAAAAAAAACAGAGGACATGGGTTAAATGTGAAAGGGAAAAGTTTAAAAGGAACATTGACGGGGGGGGGGGGGTCTTCTTCATGCGGAGAGTGGTGGGAGTGTGGAATGAGCTGCCAGATGAAGTGATAAATGCAGGCTCACTTTTAAAATTTAATAAAAACTTGGACAGGTACATGGATGAGAGGTGTATGGAGGGCTATGGGCCAGGTGCAGGTCAGTAGGACTAGGCAGAAAATGGTTCAGCACAGCCAAAAAGGGCTGAAAGGTCTGTTTCTGTGCTGTAATGTTCTATGGTTCTATGTAACTGTCTGAGAGACACATCAGAAGCTTTTTCAGAATGCTGCCTACAAAATCAGTTGCATTTTTGCCTCTTCCCCAGGGCACCACTGCTCAGTACAAGAGGACATGGCTTTAAGTTAAGGGGAGGGAAGTTCAAGGGGGATATTAGAGGAAGGTTTTTCACTCAGAGAGTGGTTGGTGCGTGGAATGCACTGCCTGAGTCAATGGTGGAGGCAGACACACCAGTGAAGTTTAAGAGACTACTAGACAGGTATATGGAGGAATTTAAGGTGGAGGGTTATATGTGAGGCAGGGTTTGAGGGTCAGCACAACATTGTGGGCCGAAGGGCTTGTAATGTGCTGTACTAATCTATGTTCTATTTGGACCAGTGCTTTCATCACTTTCCTGCTTCCTCTGAGCTGCATGGTCCTTCCTTGGTCCAATATGCTTTGCAACCAGAGGCACAGAGATTGTTTCAGTACCTGTTTGTCCTCTGTTGGACATGGTGATTGTTATGGAGACAGTTGTGGCATCATCCAGTACCTTTCTGAATTCACTTTCAGATGACCTCACTGCAGGAGATGTGGCATGCAAATGGCAAGTGGATCTCCAATCAAGTTGTGGTTGTCTCAGCCAATCACAACCCAACAATGCTGGATTGTCTTCCGCCAAGTGAAGCACCGACTCCGTCCTGGATGCCGAACCACACCGCCCCCTGGTGGAGCACATGAGCTTCGACGGCTCTCACCGCTCTCCTGGCGGCTGCAGACGGGCAACGCCTCGTCCTCACTACGACCGAGGCCGTGCAGTCCCCCTGCCCTCAGCCAATAGATCAGCGAATCAAACTTGCAGCCTACCAGATTAACAATGTCCAAAAGGATCTTGCAATCACAGGAAAAGCGACCATGAATCACGCTCACTATTAGACCGTAAGCCTCTTTCATCTTCTCCACCAATGAGCAACTCGCTGATGGTGTGGACATGCATGGTGTAGACAAGTTGTTAATGTGCAGCAGGATCTTGTGATCATTAGAAGTAGTGTGTATAAAAATTATTCACCCCTCACAGGAGATTTCATGTTTTATTGTTTTACAACACTGGATCACAGTGGATTTAATTTGGCTTTTTCGACTGATCAACAGAAAAAAGACGTTTTTGTGTCAAAGTGAAACAGATCTCTACAAAGTAATTTAAATTAATATAAGACACAAAATATTTGACTGCACAAGTATTCACCCCTCCGTCCATTTAATGGCACACCAAATCATCACCAGTGCAGCCTACTGGTTTTAGAAGTCACATAACTAGTTAAATGGAGATGAGTGTGTGCGGTCAAGGTGTTTCAATTGATTGTAGTAAAAATGCACCTGTATCTGGAAGGTCCAACTGCTGGAGAGTCCGTATCCGGGCAAAAAAGACACCATGAAGACAAAAGAACACTCCAAGCAATTCTGCGAAAAGGTTGTTGAAAAGCACAAGTCAGGAGATGGATGCAAGAAAATTTCCAAGTCACTGAATATCCCTTGGGATATAGTTAAATCCATCATTAAGAAATGGAATGAAGGCTTGTGGGAGATTCTGAAGTCAGCTGGAAGAAGGTTCTACTGTCTGATAAAACCAAAATTGAGCTTTTTGGCCATCACTAGGTTTGGTGTAAGCCAAACATGCACATCATCAAAAACACACCATCCTTACCGTGAAGTATTGTGGTGGCTGTGGGGATGCTTCGCTGCAGCAAAATGTAGCAAGTACAGGGAAATCCTGGAGGAAAACCTGATGCAGTCTGCAAGAGAACTATGACTTGGGAGAAGATTGGTTTTTCGCAAGAAAATGACCCCAAGCATAAAGCTGAAGCTACACAGGAATGGCTTAAAAACAACAAACTCAATGTCCTGGAGTGGCCAAGTCAGGGTCTGGATCTGAATGCAATTGAAAATTTGTGGCTGGACTTGAAAAGGGCTGATCTCCATGTAATCTGACAGAGCTTGAGCAGTTCTGTAAAGGAGAATGGGGAGAAATTGCAGTGTCCAGATGTGCAAAGCTGATGGAGACCCATCTACACAAGGCTGGAATTGCTGCCAGAGGTGCATCTACTAAATACTGACTTGACAGGGGTGCAATCAACTATTTTGTGTTTTATTTATATCATTTTGTTTTCACTTTGACACCTTTTTTTAGTTGATCAGCATAAAATTAAATCCACTGAGGTTCAATATTGTAAAATAATAAACCATGAAAACCTTCAGAGGGAGGGTGAATACTTTCTATAGGCACTGTATGTTTACACAGGACAGTAGCAGCTTTTGTTGATCCTGTAGAAGTTGTTGCAAACAAACATGCCACCATCTTACCAGAACATTTTCACATTATATGTCAATGATTTGGATGACGGAATTGATGGCTTTGTAGATGATACAAATATAGGTGGAGGGGCAGATAGTGTTGACGAAGCAGGGAGTCTGCAGAGGTAATGGATAGATTAGGATAATGGGCAAAGAAGTGGCAGATGGAATACAGTGTAAGGGAGTGTATGGTCAGGCATTTTGGTAGAAGGAATAAAGGTGTAGACTATTTTCCAAATGGGGAGAAAATCCAGACATAAGAGGTGCAAAGGCACTTGGGAGTCCTTGTGTAGGATTCCCTAAAAGTTTACTTGCATGTTGAGCTGGTAATAAGGAAGGCAAGTAGTGTTCGTTTCGAGAGGACGAGAATATAAAATGGATAATCACGATGGATATTCATTTTCCAGGGGCCAGGAGGCCTATTGCTGACCCTAGCTGTCCAACACAGTGGCACCACCTCTCCAGTGGGTCAGAATTGTTGGTGATAAAGTTGAACTTTAAAGAAATATTCTTTGGTCAGCTTTTTGTTGTAAACAAGAACTGGTCTTTAGTTCCCAATTTAAACTGGAAGCAGTAATCAGTCTGAAGTTAAAAGCACAGCTTTGCAAACAGTAGTGTTACAGAATGGTTGGTAACCCACAGAGGGGAGCTGAGTTGGGAGGGGGATCCATCACTCAGCAGTGGGTATTGACAGCTGGATCTCACCACAGAGAATAGACAGGAAGTTGCTAGTCCTTGGAGAATAGGTTGGTACAATATGACCTCCGATAGTGAGTATACCAGTAGGTACCTATATTGGATAGGATGTGAAATCTTATTTTGAGTTTAGGATTTGTGGACAGTGAACCCAATACAATCACAGGATGTAACGCTGAGGCTTTCTAAAGCATTGGTCAGACCACTCTTGGAATATGGTGAACAGTTTTGGCCCCTTATCTAAGAAAGGATGTGTTGGCATTGGAGAGGGTCCAGGGGAGGTTCATAAGAATAATCCCAGTAACGAAAGGGTTAATGTACAATGAGTGTTTGATGGCTCTGGGCCTGTACTGACTGGAGTTTTATCTGAGGGGGAATCTGACTGAAATGTATTAAATATTGAAAGGCCACAATAGAGTGGATGTGGAGAGGATGTTTCCTGGAGATGAGGAGTCTAGGACCAGAGGGCATAGCCTCAGAATAGAAGGACATCCCTTTAGAACAGAGATCAAGAGAAATTTCTTTAACCAGTGTGGTGAATCTGTGGAATTTGTTGCTACACACAGCTGTGGAGGCTAAGTCATTGGATATTATTAAAGCTTGGATTGATAGGTTCTTGATTAGTAAGGGCATCAAAGCTTATGGGGAGACAACAGGGAGGGATAATAAATCAGCCGTAATGGAATGGTGGAGCAGGTTTGATGGGGTGAATAGCCTAATTCTGTTCCTATGTCATGGTCTTGTGTGCTGATTTAATGATGGGAACTGAGAGTGAGCTGAGCTTTCACCGAAGACCACACACACACACACAGACTCACACACACACTCACACACACACACACACACACACACACACACCACACACACACACACACACACACACCACACACACACACACACACCACACACACACACACACACACACACACACAGAGTAATCACCACACACAAGATCATTTTTGTTTTGATGCTAATTTACTCAGCTGAAAAACAGCAGTGTTACAGTTTAATCCCAGTCACATGTGGCACAGTACATTCCGTGAGCTTTCCAAAGCCTGGGGGGGGGGGGGGGAAGAAAAGGGGAAGAGGGAGGGACAGAGAGGGGGAGAGGGGAGAGAGAATATTCCCATCAGCACAAAGTCACCTTCCACCATAGGGATTTCCCCAGAGTCCAAGTCTGCCCCAGACACTTCATTGTCTGCCTGTGTGTGTAAGGGTGAGGGCAGAAAATGTCCTTGCCACTGCTCTGTGCTGGTGCACCTTTTAACTGTGATGAACTATTCCCAGTGGGATCTGAGGAAGGAGCCAGCAGAAAGGATCAGAATGAAAGGTCATATTCAGTAAGACTGCCTTGGGGAGAAAGTGCTCCCTGTGAACAGTTGTATCCTTTTTGTAGCCAAGGCACTAAAATATGCAGTCATTATTATTCTTGATTGTCACTGTCCCTCTTGATACATGGGAAGTTGTTCCCCAGCTGATGATGTTGCCTCCGGTAAAGAAACATCCCTCATTTGCTGTCTCAATCTTACTGGTTTCGAGCACACAATCCCACATGTTAACATCAGTTATCTCCCCAACAAATGACTGACGTATGTCAAAACCTCCACCAGGTCTGTCCTGCTCCTGACCAAGAATAAACTGACCAGAACCTTTTACAACCCTACCCTTTCCACCAATCTTCTGTAGAGAGCGTTTCCCATTTACCCAGATGGTAACCAAACCCTCTCTAGACTCCCAGGTTACACAGATGTGTCTCAGCAAGGCATCCATTTTTGGAAGGGAAAACTCTGCAATCTCATTGTATATAGACAGGGAGATGTGTCCATTAGCTGTGTACCAAATCAACAGTTCATTGTCATGCCATGTCGTTGCGTAGGAGAATAAACTGTAATCACGGGTCAATTCAGAGGCTGCCCTGAGGCAGACAGTAAAGGCAGTCAAATCGGTGAAAGACGATGGGAAAACTCTGACATAGCTGTTGCTCGTTTCCTTTTCAAAAATCAGCGATTTCCCTCCCAGACCTGTAAAACATGAAGAGTTAGATGTCACAGTTAAGTCACAGTTTGAAATATCACCAATGATCTGTGTTTGTGAGGTAGGGCACTGCAGTAACTGGTGACCAGTATTCAGGAAGACAAATCCCTTTACTCAGAGCAGGAGTTTGTGATGTGTACCTGGCAGGAGTTTGTGGCCAGAGTAGACACAAGTAATTCTACAGATGCTGGAAATCTTGAGCAACACACAGAAAATGTAGGAGGAATTCCGCAGGTCAGGCACCATTTTGACCTGAAGAAGGGTCTCAGCTGGAAAGGTTCATTTTCCTCCGTTGATGCTGCCTGACCTGTTCAGTTTCTCTGGATTTTTGTGCATGATAGACAAAGTGCTGGACTCCCCTTTAGGGATTCACAGAGGTATGGAGTTATGTGAATATACTACAGGTGCAAGCAGTCGAGTTTAAACGAGAGCCAGTCTTCAATTCTTCATATAAATTGCAAGCAGTAATTGATTTGAAGTCAAAAGAACAGCTTTTATAAAGAGTATATAGGGCACAAACTGCGTCCCACACCAGGGGGCTAGTTGCAGAAGGGATATAGTTTGCAAAGTGGAGTGACCATGAGATGTTCTTGTCTGCATCAACCAAGTGAAGGGATGTGAAATGGTCTTCATCAAGCCGGCCAACACACTTTAAGCTATTTTGCACCATTGTGACTGAGTTCAACACCATCGTCCCCTCAGTACTGACCAACAAGCAGCCTGAGGTCAGACAACAGCCAGCCCAGAATCTTGCCAACCCCTGCCAGCCATTTACACTGATTACTACAATCCAGAAACCCTTCACCCCCGAGACAAGCAGAGCCTTGGGTCTGAGCCGTCCTCACTTTCATTGAATAGAGAACAGTACAGATCTGGATAGGCCATTCAGCCCACATTGTTATGCTAATCTTCATTATAATTCACACTAATTATTCTCCTCCTATTAGACCTTCCCTTTTTAGATCTCTGCCTCCAGCAATGACCCGAGAGGACACAGCTATAACATCATCTCCTTTACCCCAATTTCTGTTCCAGCAGTCCCTAGCTAGGTGTCCCAGTCATTAGTACACAAGGCAAGTTCTCCATCACAGTCCTGAACTGTTGTCCCTGAAACATAAAATGCTCACTGTCCTAAATGTCACTGGTGTTTCTTTTAGGGGATTGTTCCATTAGCACCCAAGTCCCAATTTGCTTTATATGTCAGGGATTAATCTGGAATTATGAATTTATGTGAATATTGCAGATATTAGTTCCAGATAGAAACCGTCTAGAGTTCTTAATGTCAATTGCAAGCAGTAATCAGTCTGGAGTTAAAAGGACAGCTTTTCAAACAACATTGTCTACAAAGTATAGGTTTCTGGCCACAGCAGGGACTGGATGCTAAGAAGTATAGTTTCCAAAGTGAAGTGACTGTGAGACATTGTCATCTCCATCAGGCAAACGTAAAACAATGGGGTTATGTTCATCTGCCTGTGTCAAACCTGGCAACATTATGGTTTATTATTACATTATTTCATTATTTTGTACCATTGTGACTGAGTTCAAGATGGTAGACCAGACTGATGGTGTCACTTAACACAACAAACACAGTCACAGGTATAGCTCATCATTCAATAGTTGGCATAGCTGTGTACTCAAAGAACATTCATTTTGGGTGTCTGGGATTTCTGTCTCCAGAAGTTTTTACACCATCTGTGTGAACTAATTCGTCCCAGCAAAGATATTTGAGCATTTAGTGGAGTCTCCCACTGTAATACACAATTGAAATGAGTTATTATCAACCCAAAATATTGAAGTAAACAATGTCATTGTAACTCCTGAATTCATATTGAATCATGTGCTGTTACCTTTGACTTAAGGGTATATAAAGCTGATGTATCTACACATTGAGTCAGACTCCAGGGGGATCTCCAGGAGAGTGCTTGCTTGTTGTGATGAATACTGACCCTTGGACCACCAGTTTCAGTGTTTTTCCAGCGACTCAGGTCACAGTCACAACAGTATACATGGATCAGATTCCATAAAGCCATGGCACACACTTCGGGGAAGTCAGTCTGGCCACCGACACAGTAAAAGCTTAGATGATCTACCAGTCGCTTCAGAGGATGAAGGAGCTCACTCAGGGATGACAGCCGGGTGTTGGAGAAATACTGCGGAGCAGGGGTTTCAGATCAGCTCTCACAGGCTCACATTGGGAAACAAATACACAGTACCCAGGGAACAGAATCTCACAGAGAGTGAATGAATTACCAGATAACGGATGTTCAACTATCAATTGTATGCCCCATCCTGTCAGTGTTAGGGGAGTGAGGAGGATAATGTGGCTATTTAATTCCTACTGTAATTTCATACCAGGGTTATTAGACCCAGTGGCTCTCTTACAGGTTTTAATCAAAGGAGTGAAACAGCATCCGGAGGAAGTAACGCGGGGCTGCGTGAGGAGAAGACTTTTAAAGATGCCAAGGGTCTCAGCCCAAAATGTCAACTGTACCTTTTCCATAGACGCTGCCTGAGTTCCTCCAGTAATTTGTGTGTGTCACTGGGAGGCTTAGAGAGCTAATTCATTTAGATACACCCCAAACCATCGAGTGTAGAGGATCAAAAGGACTGTCATAGCTGTCTGTTGAATTAAATAACCCAGTGGTCTTTTGACTGCATCGTAACTCCTGGCAGTCATACCCAAATGTCCTAAAGTTACACAGAGACTGAATACCAGGTGAAGATAATGTCATGTATACCACGGAAATTTTGAAGTTTTGGGGATGTTCTCCCCAATTATCCTTTAACAGCCTGGGATGGGGAAGTCTGGGTGGGAAAGGCATCATCACAAGTGGCAGTGGGAGCAGATTCCATCTGATGGTGCAATAGGGAGCCGAGTCTAGAACTGAAAGTGATAATGAAGGGAACACAACAGGGTGGTCTCTAATGGCATGGATGTAAGGACCTCAGAGGGGTGTATGAGGTGTGCAGGGAAGGCTAACACCTGGTGAAGGGGCTTATCACACCAGCTCACTCTCCGTCGGCCCCAACAGATACTCGGTTCACAACTGTGGCACCAAGTGGCTCTTTGCATGCCACAGCAGCAACTCTCCGGTACACCACTTCAACAGGGGGGTAAACCAGGTGAGAGTAGTCGGCAGGAACCTTGGACAAGGTTCCACACGGAAGGTTAGTTAGGAAGGTTCAATCATTAGGTATTAATATTGTAGTAAAATGGATTCAACAGTGGCTGGATGGGAGATGCCAGAGAGTAGTGGTGGATAACTGTTTGGCAGGTTGGAGACCGGTGACTAGTGGTGTGCCTCAGGGATCTGTATTGGGTCCAGTGTTGTTTGTCATATACATTAATGATCTGGATGATGGGGTGGTAAATTGGATTAGTAAGTATGCAGATGATACTAAGGTAGGTGGCATTGTGGATAATGAAGTAGGTTTTCAAAGCTTGCAGAGAGATTTAGGCCAGTTAGAAGAGTGGGCTGAACGATGGCAGATGGAATTTAATGCTGATAAGTGTGAGGTGCTACATTTTGGTAGGAATAATCAAAATAGGACATACATGGTATGAGGAATGCAGTAGAACAGAGTGATCTAGGAATAATGGTGCATAGTTCCCTGAAGGTGGAGTCTCAGGTGGATAGGGTGGTGAAGAAAGCTTTTGGTATGCTGGTCTTTATAAATCAGAGCATTGAGTATAGGAGTTGGGATGTAATGGTTAAAATTGTACAAGGCATTGGTGAGGCCAAATTTGAAGTATTGTGTACAGTTCTGGTCACCAAATTATAGGAAAGATGTCAACAAAATAGAGAGAGTACAAAGGAGATTTACTAGAATGTTACCTGGGTTTCAGCATCTAAGTTACAGAGAAAGGTTGAACAAGTTAGGTCTTTATTCTTTCGAGCGTAGAAGGTTGAGGAGGGACTTAATAGAGGTATTTAAAATTATGAGGGGGATAGATAAAGTTGACGTTGATAGGCTTTTTCCATTGAGAGTAGGGGAGATTCAAACAAGACATGAGTTGAGAGTTAAGGGGCAAAAGTTTAGGGGTAACGCGAGGGGGAACTTCTTTACTCAGAGAGTGGTAGCTGTGTGGAACGAGCTTCCAGTAGAAGTGGTAGAGGCAGGTTTGGTATTGTCATTTAAAAAAAAATTGGATAGGTATATGGACAGGAAAGGAATGGAGGGTTATGGGCTGAGTGCAGGTAGGTGGGACTAGGTGAGAGTAAGTGTTCAGCGCTGACTAGAAGGGCCGAGATGGCCTGTTTCCATGCTGTCATTGTTATATGTTAGATAGGAACCCCTTCCACTGGGATTGACTCTGACCCAGTGATGGTGGAGAAAGCCCAAAGGGGACAGTGGGGTCTGGGAGCTGAGGGTGCTCACAAGTATTCACTTCCCTTCTCCTTCCGGGTGGCAGAGTCATTTGTAAATTGATAAATTAGCTTCTACTGTCACATGTACTGAGCTTTACTGTGTTTTATACTGTCCCTACATAGCAATTCATCAGTTGAGGTAGAACAAGAGCAAACAATAACTCAATGCAGAATTAAGTATAACAGTTACAGAGTGCAGTACAGGTAATAATAAGACACTCAAGGGCCACGATGATGGACATTGTAAAGTCAGGAGTCCGTTGTATTATGGTAGGGAACTGTTTGATAGTCTTATCACAGCGGGATAGAAGCTGTCCTTGAGCCTGGTGGTACGTGCTCTTGGGCTGACGGGACAGGGGAAGAGAGAATGTCTGTGGTGGGAGAGGGGGAGAGCGAATGGGGTGGGAGGGGGGAAGAGAATGTCTGGGGGGGAGAGGGGTAGAGAGAATGACGGGTGGGAGAGGGGAAGAGAGAATGTCTGGGGTGGGAGAGGGGTAGAGAGAATTGGGTGGGAGAGAGGTAGACAGAATGTCTGGGGTGGGAGAGTTACACACCATCATTTTAAAGACTTGTGAGATAGACTCTCTTCTTACACAGACTGTTTGATACCAGGAATGCACTGTGGGGGGATTTAGTGGAGAAACACACAATAGCAAAGCTAAGAGGCAATCAAACTGACACATCAACAGGCAGGGAGTAGAGACATACACATCCTCCACAGGCAGATGTGATCAGTTTAGATCAGCCGTGGATCTGATGAAGGGCCGATTACTGCACTGTACTGTTCAATGTACCATCCATTTATCAACCTGAAGAAACAGTTTCTGACCAGAAGGTTTGAAGACAATTAAGTGACTGTTTCAGCATTTGATCAGGATACAATACTCTCAAATTACCAAATAACATTTCCTGCTGATGAGTTTATCCAGAACACTGGTTCACACCCACCAAGGGTTTGAAATGTGTGTGTCCCATTCCTGTAGTATCTAACCGGCTGGGGGAGAACCTGGAATCTCAGGACCACAAGATGAGGTCAGACTGGAAATGGAATCTGGGATCTGCTGCCCCACATGGGGAGAAGCCTGGAGAATGGGGTTGAGAGGGGTAATAAATCAGCCATGATGGAATAACAGAGCAGAATGGTTTAATTCTGCTCCAATGTCTCGTGATCCTCAGTACCACTGTGCTAAGATACACCCTGAATGGTGTTTGCACACAGGAATATTTTATATCAGAACAACTACATACCTGCACTGTCAGATCCCGGCAGGCAAATGCAGACTATGAACACAATGGGGATGAAGTAATTCATCCTGTCTCCAGCCTGTTAAAATAAAGCATTCCCAATTAACTCCCATTCGTGTGTGTCAGCAACACCCAGATAGTCCCTCTGGTACTCACAGTGATCCGTCTCCAACGGGCCAGCCTCACCTCAGGTGCATCCAGTACCCTGGGCACAAACAGCTGGAATTTATATTCTGCTGAGCTCGGTCAGTCAATTGTAGGAAGGAACTGAGGGGCGGAGCAAACTCTGCTGCTGTTCAATACTCAGAGAACTGGCTCTGGCCTCAGTGTTTACATCAGCACTACATTATCAGTCAGCACCTGAGAAGGAGGGAGGTGATGAATTTCATACTCCCCCAAAGACAGGATTTCCCCCCACCCCACCAACCCTATCCCCTGACTCCATCTGGCAGCACATCACAGATTCTGCTCACTCACTCCCGATCTTAGCCTTTTCCTTTCATCTTTAGTCCTTAACCTCGTTGATTCACTGCCCGTGAATCAGCAGTGATGGGCTGGGACACCATTCTCATTTCCTCACCTGTTGCATGTCCTTTGATCAGATCACCTCCCACATATCTCCAGTGAGAGTGAAAAGGTCACGTTTCTCCTGACATTCAGAAGGCTGCTCTCTGTTCTGCCTCAACACTTGAACACCAGCAGTCGAGCTCCAGCCTTACAGCTGCAAACACCCTGGTTTGATGCCACCCTCCAGAACAGTCTGTGTAGCTTGCACATTGTCGTTGTGAATGATTGGTTTCCGCTCAACATCCCAAAGGCAAAATGATGGGTTTGCTGTCTGCTGTATACAGGTGGGTACTGGAGTTTCTCCCCAACAACAGAGGTCCTAATGCCAGACTCTGTGCATCTTGGAGCCTGGTCCATACTCCCTCTCTCTCACCATCTGTTTGAATATGAGTCTGGGGACTGGTGAACAAATCTTGCTTGTTTTACACCTTTCTACATAGTTATCACCTGTTTCCCGAGTTCAACTGATACTGTGCAGTTGGGTAAAACGAGACAAGTTTCAGAGTGAAGTACATAAGAAACATAAGAAATAGGAGCAGGAGTAGGCCATCTGGCCCATCGAGCCTGCCCCGCCATTCAATAAGATCATGGCTGATCTGTCCGTAAACTCAGCTCCATCTACCTGCCTTTTCCCCATAACCCTTACTTTCCTCTACTATGTAAAAATCTATCCTACTGTGTCTTAAATATATTTAGTGAAGAAGCCTTGACTGCTTCCCTGGGCAGAGAATTCCACAGATTCACCACTCTCTGGGAGAAACAGTTTCTCCTCCTCTCCGTCCTAAATCTTCTCCTCCTAATCTCGAGGCAATGTCTCCTAGTTGTAGTCTCACCTATCGATGGAAACAACATTCCTACTTCTATCTTATTCATTCCTTTCAAAATTTTGCATGTTTCTACAAGATCCCCTTTCGTTCTTCTGAATTCCAGAGAATACAGTCCCAGGCGACTCAATCTCGTCTCATAAGTTAACCCCTCCATCTCTGGAACCAACCTGGTGAACCATCTCTGCATTGCTTCCAAAGGCAGTATATCCTTCCTCAAGTACAATAGGATCTCTATTCAGTGGTGAAAATACCAGCCCTCCCAGTTGTACAACTTATTGCCATGAATGCAGAAGCTTACAAGAGATGAAATATTACAAAATTAGCTAACAAGACATTGTCTTTTTTTAATTCAGTGAAATAAATATAAAACATCTGAATAGGGATTGACATGTGGGCAGGTTGACAAAGTGAAGCACTTTAAAATACCACTGGGCGATTTTATCTGTCAGTTGAAATTGAACTCTTATGATCAAATCCATTGTCCAGAAGAAGAATCTTTACACAGTGATTGCCTGGGAAACATCCACACTCCAGACTAACCCCAGTCATGCTTTGCCATCACAACAGCCAAATGTCTTACTAGAGTATGTCCAAATGCATTTTGGCTGTTTGAAGTCAGTGCTCCAGCTCAACAAGGAGAGCTCAACCACAATGTCTGACACAGTGTCCAGGTATTGACAGTCAAGGTCTACAGCAGCTAAGACCACAACACCCCCTTCTGCAGTCCCACCACAGCAAAGACCTCAGTGAAGAGTTGCTACTAATGCCAATCCCATCTGCACAGACATGGACAGACTGAACTTCCATCCATCCCAGGACACACATCTGGCAAACCAGTCTCCACAACTCAGGACACTCCTTCAGGAGCCACAGGTGCATTAGATGTGGCTTGGTATCTGACTCATCACGATCAAGTTACAGCAGGACGAAAACAGCTTGACAATCAATCTGCTGGTTATCTGTCGTGGAAGGTCTAAATCTCAAACCCAGCGAAGAGCTCGACCTCCTCAGTAAATGGCTTGGTGGGGAATCACTGCAACATGCAAGAAGGGCTCGGTCAGTTCACATTAATAATACAGCTCAGGGTTCACAAGTACTGTGGCAGAGGCTGGACAAAGGCTATGACTCTCCACAGGTAATCAGAGAATCTTTCTTCAATAGACTCAATCATTTTCCAAAGCTCTCACACAATGAACCGCAGAAGCTCTAGGAGCTTGCAGACCTGTTGGAACTGCAAGCAACAAAAACTGAGGGTACTGACGAGGACTGAGTTTCATGGACTCAGGAATAAATGCTATAGTGGAGAAACAAGTGAATATGCAGGAAAGTGGATAACTGAAGGGTTCAAGTATAAAATGAAACATCATGTCCACGATCAGCCATTTTCATTCTTTGTGCAATTCGCCTGATGCCACACAGAAATGCTAGATGTCCCTACTTTTTTGCTCTCCATTTCCAGTAACAGGTCATTCAAAGAGAGATCTCCAGCAAGAGCATGGAAAACCAGAACCCTTATTACATCAACAAAACTCCAGAAGAAAACTCTCATGAGCCTCAATAGAAATGCCCTGTCCATAGGAAACCTTTACCATTCAGGAAATGCAGAGGGTTCAGAGAAACACCACTCGCAGACCAAAGACACTTTCTGAAGGTGCACTCAATGTTTCAAATGTTGTGCTTCAACATCACACCAAGCAAAAGACCGTAATGCTCCCACACACTGCAATGCATGTAACAGTGACCAGCACATATCAGCACTTCATTCAGGGCCCCACCTTGGCTACCACTGGTTCCAACATACCCACTGCAGATCACGGCCAGGAGCCAGCTGAGAATCCTTCCTACTTATTTATGTACTTTATCTACTTCCTCATGCAGAAAAATATGTGGGAAAGGCTTCCAAGGCAAATATTACTCTAAAATATGTCTAGTCACAGTGCACTTGGAGTAACTTCAGCGGTTTTGGGTCAGAGAGGATGTATTATCATTGGAGAGAGTCCCGTGGATATTCATAAGGACTATTCTGGGAATTAAGGGGTTAACATATGAGCAGCATTTGGCAGCTTTGGGCCTGTACTCTCTGTAATTTAGAAGAATGCAGGGTGATATTATTGAAACCTACCAAATGTTGAAAGGACTAGGTAAGGTCGATGTGGAGAGGATGTTCCCTCTGGTGGGGCTATCCAGAACTAGAACCATATAACAGTGTCAAAATGGAGGGGCGACCTTTTAGAACAGAAGTAAATAAGAATGATTTTAGCCAGGGAGTGGTGAATCAATGGAATGCTCTACCACAGACTCCAAGTCAGTGGGTATATTCAAAGCAGAAGTTTATAAATTCCTAATTGGTCAGGGCATCAAGGGATAAGGTGAGAGGGCAGGTGGATGGGGTTGAATGTGATCCAGGAACAGCCATGGGATGTAATGGCAGAGTGGACTCAATGGGCAGAATAGTCTAATTCTGCTCCTATGTCTTATGGACTTACGGTCTAAGGACATCTTGAGCAAAAGGTAAAAGCATTTGGATGATGAGAGCAATATGTCATGGAAGTTCTGTTTCCCCATACACTCCAAGTACATGATCTGGAACATCAGAAGTTGCTGGAAGAAGAGCCAGTGGATTTGTCATGGAGCCATTAGGAGGTGAGGTCTGTTTACACTCACTGAGTGCGACCATATTCCCAATCAAAGAGATTAAATCACGACTTCTGAAGTTGCACCTGGTCATTCACATCTTAAGGCAATAGTGAACAAGATCCCCCAACTGGACTCATCTGCTGAGATTCCCCTGTTGCTTGGCAGAGACACCATCCATGCACACAGGGTACATGGACAGAGCAATGGCCAGCACAATGACTTGAACTTATGCCCAATGACTTGAACGGGGTTGGGTCGTAGTGGGTGAAGTCTGACTCGAAAGTGCTCATCAGTCTACGGTCAGCACATTTACAACTATCCTGGAGAACGGATGCTCAGGTCATTTCAGACCCTGTGAGCGAGGAACCTCTATGAAAGATTAGAAAGTAGGCAAATAAACTGAGAGTCACTGAGACATTGGTCTGTCACTTGGAAGATAAGCTGGCACTTTCCATCGAAGATGAGGTCTTCCTTCAAACATGAACAAAAAGTTTAGCAAAAGCATGTCAAACAGTTGAGTAACTTCCCTTTGTTTTCACTCTCCACAACAACACGTACCAAACAACAGGAAGCAGGTTCTCAGTTCAATTATGTCCCTCAGTCACAAGTTGAAAAGGGAACCAGAAATGAAAAATCATTACGTGGAGTTCATGGAAAGGCTCCTCAGGAACAATCATACTGCGCTACCTCCTCCACCAGATCCCAACAAAGAAAACTGGGATTTGCCAAACTTCAGTGTTCACCACCCTCAGAAACCTGCACAAATATGAATTGTCTTTGATAGAAGCATGCAGTTCAAAGGCATATCACTGAATAATGTGTTCTCGCAGGGCCCAGACTTCACTTACAGCCTGCTTGGGTCCTCATGCACTTCACAACTGAGTCCATTGAAGTGATGGCAGACATTGAACAAATGCTCCACAGCTTCCTAGTGAGAGTTTCATCGAGACTACCTCCGATACTTGTGGTTTCATCGCCACCAACTAACAATGAAATTCTGAACTACTGCACAAGAGTTCATGTATTTGGTAACTGCCCCTCGCCAGCTGTGGCCTTAAGAGAACAGCTATCGAGGGAGAAGGAATTTGGGACTGAAGCATGAAGGTATATAGGAAGGCACGTGTATGTTGATGATGGCCTTAAATCATTTTCTAGTACAGAAGCAGTCAGCTCGCTGAAAGCAGCACAAGATGTTTGTGCAGTCTAATCTCAGACTGCATAAGATCACATCCAACAGTGGTAAGGTCACGCAATGTTTCTGATCTGAAGATCTGGCCAAAGGTCTACAGAATCTTGATCTTGGACAGGATCTCCCTCCTATGCAGCACAGCCTGGCCTTGGAAAGAACCTTGTTACTGACACCCTTACTTTCCAGGACACTGATACTGAAAGACCCTTTACACATCAAAGCATGCTATCGACTTTCAACAGCCTAATTGATCCTCTTGGGTTTGCTGCTCCAAGGTGTTAACAGCTAAACTTGGATACTTATGGATGGGCTGTCCTACTCCCCAATGGGAGACTTGAGCAGTGGCAGCAGTGGTGTGCTTCTCTTCAGGATCTTAAAGACTTGAAACTTCCAAGAACGTAGACAACAATTTCACTATCTACAGTCCAAAAGAAAAAGGTCTGTATCTTCTGTGATGCTTCAGCTAAAGCTGTTGCTGCTGCTGCAAACCTGAGGGTCACAGACCCTGCTGTATATAAGTGAAAATGGATTCATCCTGGGCAGGACAAAGTTTGCTCCCAAACCAGACCTCACCATACCGAGGCTTGAACATAGTGCTGCTGTTCAACAGTTCAAATGGCAGAGATGATAACCTAAGAGCTGGACGCAGAAGATCATATCAAATTGTTTACCGATAGCAAGGTTGTGCAAGACAAATCTTTAATGAGACAAGGAGATTCCATGTTTATATATGTAATCCTTGGTTAAGATTTCTGCTGCTATGCTGTGAGGTATTGTTATTTCAGTAGTTTTCTGCAAAAGCAGTGTATCCTGCTAGTTATAATGTTTTGGCTTCAGCTAAAGATAAGGAGCCATGTTGTCCAGCCTAGGAATGTTGTGTCAGCCAACAAGGATTGTCCTGGTACATGTTGTAACTTCCTGCCTAGTGGAAATTCGGGACAGCTGGGCGGAATCAGATTTCTGAAGGACAGTCGTCTGGTTTGGGGTCTTTGGGTGGGTGCTGCTGAGCGGGGAAGATGCCGCAGAATGTTGTTCTGGGGAGAGACACATTGTAAGAAATGCTTTGTGCAGATGTTTGGCTCCAAGGAAGAAGTGCCAATACTCCTGAGAGAGCCAGTTCATTCGAGATGGTCTTTGAGGGTGGTTCAGACTGTTGCTGGTAGAGTTCACACAGAATGTGGGTTCAGTGTATGAGGAAAGTGATACCCTCGACAACTCCAGAAATAAGCCTCAATGTTCACGTGCACTTTGGACTGGTTTAACAGTAAAGGGTCCTTATATTATTTTTTCTGTAACTGTAAATTTATTAAACATATCTCTTTATCATTTAATGCTTTATCATTTTTAATTCTTTGTCATTTATCATTTCTTGATCATTGTATGATCTGTTAATTTTCTGGCATGCAACCACATTATGTGGAGCAGTATTTACAAAGCATTCAAAACAATCAGTGTTCCTTAATTGAAACTTCCCAACTTCCCTGTTTGGTTGAACGCCAAATCATACCAACCCTAGCTGTATATTGTTTGTGAAAGGTGGCCTTCTCACCACTGAGTCACGTGGCCATTAGCAAAGTTAGCTCATGAGCCAAGTTTGCATATGAGCCCCAGTGAGAGGGTTACATGTTTCTAACAGGATCCAACGTACAAAGCGATAAATGAGCCAGGTTTGCATACGAGCCCTGGTGAGAGGGTTACATGTTTAGAAACGTAGAAATCTACAGCACAATACAGGCCCTTTGGCCCACAAAGGAGTGCCGAACATGTCCCTACCTCAGAAATTACGCGGCTTACATATAGCCCTCTATTTTACTAAGCTCCATGTACCTGTCCAAAAACCTCTTAAAAGACCCTATCACATCCGCCTCCACCACCGTTGCTGGCTGCCCTTTCCACGCACTCACCACACTCTGAGTAAAAAACTTACCCGACATCTCCTCTGTACCTAACTCCCCAGCACCTTAAACCTGTGTCCTCTTGTGGCAACCATTTCAGCCCTGGGAAAAAGCCTCTTACCCACACAATCAAAGCCTCTCATCATCTTGTACACCCTTTTTTTTATAATAGGATCCAATGTACAAAGCAAGAAACGAGACAGGTTTTCATACGAGCCCTGGGGAGAGGATTACATGTTTCTAATAGGATCCAATGTAGAAAGCAAGAAACGAGACAGGTTTTCATACGAGCCCTGGGGAGAGGATTACATGTTTCTAATAGGATCCAATGTAGAAAGCAAGAAACTCAGAAGATCCAGTGGAACTATGTTCATACTGATCTCAACCTGGCTGATCATGCCATAAGAGGCTTCCAAGCTTTTGCAGCTCACCCTCTCCTCATGGTTATCTGGAACAATATATCCTGCTGATCTCCTCCAGAAACATCATCAAAGGCCAGAATTTCATCGTGAGAACAGTTAAAGACTGTATAATAAGACTGTTTTTAAGACCAGTCTCTGAAATATCCTTTTGCAAGGCTTAATAAGATGATAAGACATAGGAGCAGAATTAGGCCATTTGGTTCGTTGAGTCTGCTCCACAATTATAAGCATATAACCATACAACAATTACAGCACAGAAACAGGCCATCTCCGCCTTTCTAGTCCGTGCCAAACACTCACTCTCACCTAGTCCCACCGACCTGCACTCAGCCCATAACCCTCCATTCATTTCCTGTCCAGACACCTATCCAATTGTTTTTTAAATGACAACATCAAACCTGCCTCTACCACTTCTACTGGAAGCTCATTCCATGCAGCTACCACTCTCTGAGTAAAGAAGTTCCCCCTTGTGTTACTCCTAAACTTTTGCCCTCTAACTCTCAACTCATGTCCTCTTGTTTGAATCTCCCCTCCTCTCAATGGAAAAAGCCTATCCACGTCAACTCTATCTATCCCCCTCATAATTTTAAATACCTCTATCAAGTCCCCCCTCAACCTTCTACGCTCAAAAGAATAAAGACCTAACTTGTTCAACCTTTCTTTGTAACTAGTGCTGAAACCCAGGTAACATTCTAGTAAATCTCCTCTGTACTCTCTCTAATTTGTTGACATCTTTCTTATAATTCGGTGACCAGAAATGTACACAATACTCCAAATTTGGACTCACCAGTGCCTTGTACACAATAGTCCAAATTTGGCCTCATTAATGCCTTGTAATTCATTCAATCATGGCTGATCCTTATTTCCCCTCCTCAGCCCTATTCCTTGGCCTACTCCCAGTAATCTTTGATGCCATGTCCAGTCAAGAACCTAAGAAGCTCTGCCTTAGATATACCCAATTACCTGGCCTCTACAGCTGCCTGTAGTAATAAATTCCACAAATTCAGCTCCTCTGGCTAAAGAAATTTCTCTGCATTTCTATTTTAAACAGATGTCCCTCTACCCTGAGGCTGTGTCCTCTTGTCCTAGACTCCCCCACCATGGAAAACATTCTTTCCACCTCAACTCTGTCTAGGCCTTTCAACATTCAAAAGGTTTCAATGAGATCCTCCTCACCCTTCTAAAATTCAGTGAGTACAGATCCAGAGCCATCAAACGTTCCTCGTATGATAACCCTTTCATTCCCAAAATCATTCTTGTGAACCTCCTCCGGACCCTCTCCAATGCCAGCACGTCTTTTCTTAAATAAAGCCCAAAACTCTTCACAATACTCAAGGTGAGGTCTCACCAATGCCTGATAAAGCCTCAGCATCGCATCCCTGCTCTTATATTCTAGACTGTTTGAAGAGACTGCTTTTTGTCTTCCTCACCACTGACTATACCTGCAAGTTAATCTTTAGGTTGTTCTGCACCAGGCCCCCCAGGTACAGGAGCGTCAGGACTCGCACGACCAGGTTCAGGAACAGTTATTAGCCCTCAACCGTCAGGTTCTTGAACAAAAGGGGATAACTTCTCTCAACTTCACTCACCCCTTCATTGAAATATTCCCACAAACAATGGGCTCACTTTCAAGGACTCTTCATCTCATGTTGTTGATAATTATTGCTAATTTACTACAATTCTTTCTTTTTGTATATGCACAATAGTTGTCTTTTGTACACTGATTGAACATCCAGTTGGTGTGGTCTTTCACTGATTCTATTATGGATTTATTGAGTGTACCCACAAGCAAATGAATATCAGGGTTGTAAAAGGTGACATATATAAACATTGACAATAAATTTACTTTGAACTTTTGCACTTTAGAAGACCTGGCCGCTGCAGCTCTCCTCTGGCAGGCTGGGATACGGGCGATGGTGCGCAGGCTGGGATACTGGACGTGGTGCGTGGGCCAGGTTACAGGCGACAGTGCATGGTCTAGGACGTGGGCAACGGTGCGGGGACAGGGCGACGGGAGAAGGAGTGCGGAGTGGGATATAGGAGAAGGTGTGCAGACTGGGATATGGGCGAAGGTGTGCTGACTGGGCTATGGGAGAAGGAGTGCGGACTGGGATATAGGAGAAGGTGTGTGGACTGGAAAATGGGAGAAGGTGTGCGGACAGGGACAGGGGAGAAGGTGTGAGGACTGGAACATGGGAGAAGGCGTGTGGACAGGAATATGGGCGAAGGTGTGTTGACTGGGACATGGGAGAAGTTGTGTGGACGGGAATATGGGAGAAGGTGTGTGGACTGGGACACGGGAAAAGGTGTGTGGACAGGGACACGGGAAAAGGTGTGTGGACTGGGACACGGGAAAAGGTGTGCGAACTGGGATACGGGAGAAGGTGTGTGGACTGGGACATGGGAGAAGGTGTGTGGACTATGACGTGGGAGAAGGTGTGTGGACTGGGATGTGGGAGAAGGTGTGTGGACTGGGCTATGGGAGAAGGTGTGTGGACTGGGATGTGGGAGAAGTGTGAGGACTGGGATACGGGAGAAGGTGTGTGGACTGGGATGTGGGATAAGGTGTGTGGACTGGGACAGGGAGAAGGTGTGAGACTGGGATAAGTCCCCATCTGTGAGTTCCATCAGGTAGCCACCAGCTGTGATGGACCTTCTCCCACATGGTGGCAGATGGCCTCCCTCACAGGTCAGGAATGCCAGGACGCTCTGCTCCTGTCCCAGACAGTGGGGGCACTGAAGGCTGAGGAATCAGCGAGAGATACTCAAATAAGGCATTGATTTTCAACTATAAATAAACATTTCATTTTACAAATAGAGGGCTATGGGTAACCCTAGTAATTTCTAAAGTAGGGACATGTTCGGCACAACATTCTGAGCTGAAGGACCTGTATTGTGCTGTATGTTTTCTATGTTTCTGTGTTTCTAAGTAAATGAAAGATAGTCAAGGAATTTTGAAGGAGTATAAGTTACACAATACATGATTGATGTCAGGAACAAAGTTTATGAATTTCCCTGTAGTGGAAAAGTCCCATTCCTGGCACCAATTACACAGTTGATGAAACAACTCATACCACACTGAGGGCAAGCAGCAGGTGTTTCTGCCGTTTGGAGAGGAGACCCTGATTCATGGAGTGTGGCCCAGCCTGTGGAAAGGAGAGGGTTACAGAGTGTGGCCCAGCCTGTGGAAAGGAGAGGGTTACAGAGTGTGGCTCAGCCTGTGGAAAGGAGAGGGTTACAGAGTGTCGCCCAGCCTGTGGAAAGGAGAGGGTTACAGAGTGTGGCCCAGCCTGTGGAAAGGAGAGGGTTACAGAGTGTGGCCCAGCCTCTGGAAACAAGAGGGTTACAGAGTGTGGCCCAGCCTGTGGAAACGAGAGGGTTACAGAGTGTGGCTCAGCCTGTGGAAAGGAGAGGGTTACAGAGTGTGGCCCAGCCTGTGGAAAGGAGAGGGTTACAGAGTGTGGCTCAGCCTGTGGAAAGGAGAGGGTTACAGAGTGTCACCCAGCCTGTGGAAAGGAGAGGGTTACCGAGTGTGGCCCAGCCTGTGGAAAGGAGAGGGTTACAGAGTGTGGCCCAGCCTCTGGAAAGGAGAGGGTTACAGAGTGTGGCCCAGCCTGTGGAAACGAGAGGGTTACAGAGTGTGGCCCAGCCTGTGGAAAGGAGAGGGTTATAGAGTGTGGCCCAGCCTGTGGAAAGGAGAGGGTTACAGAGTGTGACCCAGCCTGTGGAAAGGAGAGGGTTACAGAGTGTGGCTCAGCCTGTGGAAAGGAGAGGGTTACAGAGTGTGGCCCAGCCTGTGGAAAGGAGAGGGTTACAGAGTGTGGCCCAGCCTGTGGAAAGGAGAGGGTTACCGAGTGTGGCCCAGCCTGTGGAAAGGAGAGGGTTACAGAGTGTGGCCCAGCCTGTGGAAAGGAGAGGGTTACCGAGTGTGGCCCAGCCTGTGGAAAGGAGAGGGTTACAGAGTGTGGCCCAGCCTGTGGAAAGGAGAGGGTTACCGAGTGTGGCCCAGCCTGTGGAAAGGAGAGAGTTACAGAGTGTGGCCCAGCCTGTGGAAAGGTGAGGGTTACAGAGTGTGGCCCAGCCTGTGGAAAGGAGAGGGTTACAGAGTGTGACCCAGCCTGTGGAAAGGAGAGGGTTACCGAGTGTGGCCCAGCCTGTGGAAAGGAGAGGGTTACAGAGTGTGGCCCAGCCTGTGGAAAGGAGAGGGTTAGCTCTGGCCCATTGCAACCTTCCTTTTGAAACAGGTAAAAGGACAAACTTGTCAGCACTGGTCAGTGAGCTTGCCCGTTTGTCCACATGTGGGTCGGCTCTGAAGGAAGTGGAGGGTGCATGAAGTGGACCCACAGTTACTCACTCACCCTCTCCCTGTCACCAGCTCAAATGCAAAATGGGATTCTGCACCAACCCCTTTGACCTTAAAACAATACACCCAGAACTCAGTGTGAGGACCTTAAACTGCTGAGTAAGCGATGGGATTGATATAGGATTGGAGTAAATGAGTGCCTGATGGGGCAGATAATGGGCCGAAGGGCCTGTTTATGGGTTATATGACTCTGCCACCGGGTGGATTTAACAGCTGAATTGTAAAAGGTGTTTTGGCTGATGAGAAAGCAGGTGGCAGAACGGATGGCTTGTGTGAAGCCCTGTGGGTGAGCAATGTTGATTTTCATCAGATTTTCCTTGTTACTGATGGCCTCATGAAAAATCCCCATTGTTCCACTTGTGACCTTCAACACCCTGTTAGTCAAACAGAGGAAGAGGCCATGACTGTAGGGCCTTAACATCTGATGAGCCCTTCACTCCGAAGAAACAAACTTCAGCCTTTGATTGGAATTGTGCCCGGTGTGACTGTTTCATTACCCCAGGTCTGTGACGATTGTAACAACACTTGAGAACAGGTTTGTGTGAATATTCCCAACCACCTGCCTCAAATGCTATTGTGAATCAGCAGATAACCTCCACTGCGATAGTACAGCCTCGCCCAATGGTATCTATGTTATATATGACCATGACCACAAAACAGCGAACAGCTTGCTCCCTCTCTTCCCCGATTGAATAATTCTCCCCACCAGACTGGAACCGAGTTCTCCGAATACTGTCAGTGAAAACAAAATGCCAGAGTTAGTCGGCTCGTCAGGCAGCAGAGTTCATGCTCAGGTCACAGTTCCTTCATCAGAACTGGGAGACAAGAGAAGTCCGTGTAAGTTAGCAGAGGTTCCCAATGTTTTTTTTATGCCATGGACCAATACCATTAAGGAAGGAGTCCCAGGTTGGGAACCCCTGAGTTACAATGAGAGATGGGGACCGGTGGAGGGGTCAGAGTGAGCTGGGACTGAAGACTGGAGTGTGTCGAGTGGGCTGGAATTGGGTAGGACTGGGACTCTAAACAGTGCAGAGAGTGAGCAGGGAGCGTCGTGCAGAATCTGCAGAGTGAGCTGGGACTGTGGAGTACAGGGATCGGTTACTGCATAGAGTGTGAACTGGAAACGTGTAAAGTGAGCTGGTTCTACGGTCCGTGAAGTGAGCTGGAACCAGTGCAGAATGCACATTGAGCTGGAATTCAGAGTGACCTATGACTGCAAAAGGTGAGCTGAGACAACAGAAAGTGTAGCTTATTGAGTGATCAGGAATGGTGGGGAGTGCAGTGTACAGGGACCACATAGACAGCAGAGTTACCTCAGGCTGTGTGAACTGGAACTGTAACAATACAGCACATAGACTGCAAAGTGTGCAGAGCAGACTGAAGTGGAAATATGTGGAGATTAGGATTTTGTGTGAGCGGAACCTGCAGAGATTGCAGCAGGCAGTGTGACCTGTTCCCACAGCATGGAGGGTGCATCGGCTGCAAGACCCAGATCACCTTTTACACTGCAGCCTTATTACATCAGCTGAGTTGGGAACAAGCATCCCACATATTGTTGCACAGAAAGTTGAGCTATAATAAACTACAAACATCTCATTGTGCAATCAAAGGTTCTGAAGGAACTTTGAGGGAGTTCAAGTTAAGCAAAGCCGTACCCTTCCTTGCAGTAGATAAGCCCCATTCCTGCCATCAATTCTATGGTTTCTAAAACAACTCCTACAACACTGAGCATACACAACAGTTCATTCAACATTCAAAGAATGTTTTTATCAAACTATGTCTATATCTCCATATACTATCTCAAGATATATTGTCTTGCAGGCATTCACAGGAAAACAAATACAATGGAATAAATGAGAAACTACAAAGGCTAACAAGCAATCAATGAGCAAAAGACGATAAACTGTGAAAAATAAATAAATAAATAATACCAAGGACGTGAATTGTCAAAGTCCTTGAAAGAGAGTCCATTGGTTGTGGAATCAATTCAGGATTTGACATTGTCAGGTAATATCTGCTCCTGAACATGAAGGTGTTCAAGTTCAAAGTGAATTTATTATCAAAGTGCATATACGTCACCATGTACAACCCTGAGTCATTTTCTTGCAGTTATTCATAAATAATACAAGAAACACAATACAATGAATGAAGAACAATACCCAACCAACATGCAAATGACACCAAACTGCAAGTACAAGAAGCAAAATAATAATAATAAATAGGCAATAAATATCTAGAACACAGAAGAGTACAGCACAGAACAAGCCATTCCGCCCAGTGTTGTGTCATAATAGCTAAAACCTAAATCAAAAACCTCCACCTACCCATGTCCATATCCCTCCATCTTCCTTACATTCATGTGCCTATCCAAACATTTCTCAAGAGCCTCTAATGGATTGTCTCTGCCACCATACTAGGCAGCACATTCCAGGCATTTACCACTCTCTGAGTAAAAAAAATTACCCCTCAATGGGAGTTGAAATTAGACATTACAACCCTGGGAAACCAGTACTCCCTGTCCATTCTATCTCTGCCTCTCATAATATAAGCCTCTGTCAGATCTCCCCTCAGCCTCTGATGCTCCAGAGAAAACAACCCAAGTTTATCCAGCCTCTCATATAGCACATGCCCTCTAAACCAGGCAGCATCCTGGTAAAACTCTTCTCCATCCTCTCCAAAGCCTCATCATCCTTCTTCTGGGCAACCAGAACTGTGCACAATATTCCAGATGAGGCCGAACCAGAGTTTGAGAAAGTTGCAACATAACCTTCTGACTTTTGGACTCAATGCCTTGCCTAGTAAATGCAAGCATTTTATAAGCCTTCTTAACCACCTTACCCAACTGTGTAGCCACTTTCAAGGAGCTATGAACTTGGATCCCAAGATCCCTCTTCTCAGCAACACTGTTAAGGATCTTGCCCTGAAAAGAGTACTGTCTCCTTGCGTCTGCCCTACCGAGGCACACAACCTCACATTTATCTGGGTTAAACTCCATCTGCCATTTCTCAGCCCATATCTGCAGCTGTTCTACATCATGCTGTGTTCTTTGCCAGTCTTCTACACTCTTCACAACTCTACCAATCTTGGTATCATAGAGCCTTAGGGAAGCACAGAACATAAACAGGCCCTTCAGCCCATTTAGTCCATGGTGAAAACATTAAAACTACCTATTCCCATTGCCCTGCTCTGGGACCATAGCCCTCCTTATCCTACTATCCAAGGCCACATCCAAACTTCTCTTCAAATTTGGAATCAAGTTCACATGCACCACTTGTGAAAACCTGGCAGCTCATTCCGCACTCACAACCCTCTGAGTGAAGTATTTCACACCTTTTACCCTTAACCCATGACCTCCAGTTGTATTCCCACCCAACCTCAGTGGGAAAGACCTGCTTGCACTTACCCTATTTATATCTGTCATCATATTGTATACTTCTATCAAGTTGCCTACATTCTAAAGAATACTGTCCCAATCTATTCAATTTTTCCATACGACTCATGTCCTCCAGACCTGGCAACATCCTTGCAAATTTTCTCTGCAATCTTTCTATCCTATTTCCTGTAGATAGGTGACCAAAACTGCACACAACTTTCTGCTTTCACTAGGGATCACTCCCTATATGACTCCCTTGTCCATTCATCTTGCTCCACTGATCTCCCTCCTGGCACTTATCCATGGAAGCAGAACAAGTGCTATACCTGCCCCTACCCCTCCTCCCTCACTACCATTTAGGGTTGTAAACAGTCCTTCCAGGTGAGGTGATACTTCACCTGTGAGTCTGTTGAGTTCATATGCTGTGTCTGATGCTCCCAGTGTGGCCTCCTGTATATTGGTGAGACCTGACGTAGATTGGGAGACCACTTTGCCGAGCACCTATGCTCCATCTGCCAGAAAAAGAGGGATCTCCCAGTGGCCACCCATTTTAATTCCACTTCCCATTCCTATTCTGGTATATCTATCCATGGCCTCCTCCATTGTCGTGTTGAGGCCACACTTAGGTTGGAAGAACTGCACTTTATATTCCATTTGGGTAGACTCCAACCTGATGGCATGAACATCGATTTCTAGAACTTCTAATAATGCCCCCCCACCCCACCTCTCCTTCATGATTTCCCATCCTCTTTTCCCTCTCTCACCTAGTCTCCTTGCCCACCCATCTCCTCCACCCTTTTCTTTCTTACCTGGCCTTCTGTCTCTTTCACCAATCAACTTCCTAGCTCTTTGCTTCATCCATCCCCCTCCAAGTTTCACCTATCACCTTGTTTTTCTCTCTGCCCTCACCCCACCTTTTAAATCTACTCCTCAGCTTTTTCTCTCCAGTCCTGCGGAAGGGTTTCAGACCGAAAAGTAGACTGCACTCTTTTCCATAGATGTTGCCTGGCCTGCTGAGTCCCTCCAGTATTTTGTGTGTGTTGCTCAGATTTCCGGCATCTCCAGATTTTCTCATGTTTGTGATCACAATACTCCAAATTAGGCCTCACCAGAGTCTTATACAATTTCAACATAACATTCCATTTTCTTTACTCAATACATTGATTTATGAAGGCCAATATGCCAAAAGCTTTCTTTACAACCCTAGCTACCCATGACTCCACTTTCAATGAATTATGGTCTTGTATTCCAGATAGCTTCATTCTACCACACTCCTCAGTGCCCTACCCTGTGTGAGATCTACCCTGCTTGGTCATACTGAAATGCAAAGCCTCGTATTTGTCTGCATTAAATTTCATTTGCCATTTTTCAGCCCATTCTTCTAGCTGATGCAGATCTCTCTGCAAGCCATGATGGCCCTCTTCAATGTCCATTACACCCTCAATCTTGGTGTCTTCTGTAAAATTGCTGAACCAATTGACAACATTATTGGAAAGTGGCGTAGGTGCAGAAGCGTTCCCACGCAAGTTTGGAGTGGAGTTTAAAAAATAGTTAGTTTTTGGGGGAGTCTCTGATTGGAAAGTGGCACAGACACAGTAGAAGCATTCCCGTGCAAGTCTGGAGTGGAGCTTGAAAAACCCAGTCTCCATTAAAGAAGGGTACCGTCTAATGGAGCGGTCACTGTTGGACTGGTAAGGCTTTGGCTCAACAGGCTTCAACGAGATCAGGCAGAGGCAAGGTAAGTAGATATGTTTATTTCTTATTTATTTTACTTATTAAACTCTTGAAGGAATAGGGGATATGTCTGCAGGGCCAGTGTTCAGATGTGGGATTTCGTGGGGACTACCTGCCTCTCCGATGGCCACATCTGCACCAGGTGCATCGAGACGTAGCCCCTTAGGGAACTGGAGCTGCAGCTTGATGACCTTGGGCTTATTAGGGACAGTGAGGAGGTGATAGACAGGAGCTACAGGGAGGTAGTCATCTCAAGGCTACAGGAGACTGATAAATAGGTGCTACAGGAGACTGATAAATTGTTGAGGGGTGCTCTCCACTATCTGATGTTCTCCCTTCCCTCTCCTGACTAAGGGAGAACATCAGATAGTGGAGAGCACCCCTCAACAATCTGCACTCCGTTTTGATTACTGTTGTGGGGGGGATAGTCTACTTGGAGGAAGCAACAGCAGCCATGCCTCTGGTACTGAGTCTGGCCCTGTGGCTCAGAAGGGTGAGCAGTAATAAGAGACTCTACAGTTGGTGGGACAGATAGGCGATTCTATGGATGTGAAAAGGAAACACAGCTGGTAGTTTGCTTTTCAGGTGCCAGGGTTCGTGATGTTCTTCCACAATACCCTGGAAAGGGAGGGTCAGGAGCCAGAAGTCATGGAACATATTGGTAACAACTACATAGGTAGGAAAAGGGAGGAGGTCCTGAAAACAGACCACAGGGAGTTAAGAAGGAAGCTGAGAAGCAGGACCTTGAGGTAGTAATCTTGGGATTACTGTCAGTGTCACGTGACAGTGAGGATAGGAATAGAGTGAGGGGACAGGTAAAAGTGTGACATGATCTGCCCTTCACAAAGCCATGCTGACTGTCCCTGATCAGACCATGATTCTCTAAATGCCCATACATCCTATCTTTAAGAATCTTTTCCAACAGCTTTTCCACCACAGACGTATGGCTCACTGTTCTATAATTAGCCAAACTATCCCTACTTCCTTTTTTGAACAAGGGGACAACATTCGCCTCCCTCCAATCCTCCGGTACCATTACTGTGGACAACGAGGACATAAACATCCTAGCCAGAGGCTCAGCAATCTCTTCCCTCACCTCGTGGAGCAGCCTGGGGAATATTCTGCTAGGCCCTGGGGACTTATCCATCTCAATGTATTTTAACAACTCCAGAACCTCCTCTCCCTTAATATTAACATGCTCCAGAACATCAACTTCACTCATGTTGTCCTCACTGTCAGAAAGTTCCCTCTCATTGGTGAATACCGAAGAGAAGATTTCATTGAGGACCTTGCTCACTTCCGCAACCTCCAGGCACATCTTCCCACCTTTAACTCTAATCGGTCCTACCTTCACTCCTGTCATCCTTTTGTTCTTCACATAATTGAAGAAGACCCTGTCAACTGGGAGGCAGCATAGCATTCAGGAATCTCATTCTCACTCAAAGAACCTCCCATCTCTTCCCCTAACCCTCAAATCCCTATCACCACAGGGTGCCTCTTCTCCCCACTTCCCTGTGCCAGAGACCTAACCACTGACTTTCCTCTGTTAGGTCATCCCCCCAACAGTATCCAAAGTGATATACCTGTTGTTGAGTGGGGTGGCCACAGAGGTACTCTGCACTGGCTCCTCCACCCCGTTACCCTTACTGTCATCCAGTTTCCTGTGTCCTGCACCTTGAGTGTAACTGCCTCTCTATATGTCCTAGCTATCACCCTTCCAGCCTCCCAAACGATCCAGAGTTCATCCAGTTCGAGCTCCAACTCCTTAATGTGGATTGTCGGAAGCTGGAGCTGGATGCATTTCTTACATTTGTAGGTCTCCCCACTATCCCCACATCCCACAAGAGGCACAGTCAACTATGCTGCCTCCCATTTCTACTGCCCTAACTGAGCAGATATAAAGGGAAAGAAATTTTCTTTATTTGCTTTCTCTGACTGAAGCTCCTCTTCACTGAACCTCGAAGAGTAAAAGCCTTAAGATCACCACTCTGACTCTGTCCACTCAGACAACAGACATCCACAAACTTACCAACTCCCCCACCCATCTACATTTCTATCCGGGTCATCTCATACATTACAGAGAGCAGAGGTCCCAGCACAAATCCCCACGGAACTCCACTAATTACAGACCTCCAGTTCGCAGAAGTCCCTTAAACCACTACCCTCCGTTTTCTGTGCACGAGCCAGTTCTCAAGCCAAACTGCTAATTTTCCATGGATCCCATCCATCCCATTCCGGAGGCCCAATCAGCAGAGGGAGCAAAGCACAGCGACGAGGTTTCATGCAGGACAGCGACTTTTGTTTAAGTGTAGAGCCTTGCAGGCATTCGGACATTCCGGAGGCCCAGTCAGGAGCAGAGCAGAGTGAATTAAATAAAAATACAGAAGGGACATGCAGAGTGGCCATTGTTGGGAGAAGGATTGTCAGGTTTCGGCTCAGAAGAAGCATTTACTCTGGGTAACTTTCTGTTGAGGTTCCTTTCTTTCTCTTACTGAGCTTAGTGTAGTAAATAGCCATTGTGTGTACTTCATGCCAGATGTCGGAGTCCTGGGAGACCCAGAGTCTCCCAGGGAACTACATCTGCGTGAAGTGCATCCAGCTGCAGCTCCTTGAAGACAGCAGTAGATGACCTTTGAACCATGGGAGAGTGAGGAGATAATCAGAGTTACAGGGAAGTAGTCACCCCAAAGTTGCAGGAGGTGAGTAGCTGGGTGACTGTCAGTAGAAATGGAAACTCTGAATATGCAGTTAGCGCTGAGCACCTCTGTGGCCATTCCCCTCAACATTAAGTATACAGTTTTGAATTCTGTTGTGGGGGATGACCTCCCGCAGGACTGCCAAGAAGGCTGGGTTACTGGCACTGAGAATGGGTCCATGTGCAGAAGGGAAAGAGAGAGAAAGGAGTGGTAGTGAGAGGAGACTCAGTAGTGAGAGGAACAGACAGGAGATTCTGTAGACGTGAATGGGACACCGAGATGGTATGTTGCCCCTCTGGGTGCCAGGGTCAGAGACATTTCGGATCGCATCCACAGCATTTTAGAGAGGGAGGGAGAGCAGCCAGATATCTTGGTAAATATAGACACCAAAGACATAGGAAGGAAAAGCAATGAGGTCCTGAAGAGAGAATTTAGAGAGCTAGGCAGAAGGCCAAGAAGCAGGACCTCCAGGATTGCAATTACTGGATTGCTATCTGTGCCACATGCTAGTGAGGGTAGAAACAGGATGATTTGGCAGATAAATGCATGGCTGAGGATCTGGTGCAGGGGGCAGGGCTTCAGGTTCTTGGATCACTGGAATCTTTTCTGGGGGAGGTATAACCTGTTCAAAAGTGACAGGTTGCACCTGAACCTGAGAGGGACCATTATTCATACGGGCAGGTTTGTTAGAGCTGTAGGGGAGGGTGGTGGGAACTGGAGTGAAGGGACTCAGGATAGGATAGATGGTTAAAAAAAAGCAAAGATAGTGTACAGTCAGACTGTCAGGAAGGGCAGGCAGATGATAGGACAAAATTGCAGCTAGTGGGGTGAGTATCAGCACATTAAGGATGCAAAATCAGAAAGGATCAGATCAGAAAGGGTAGCAAATACAGCACTCAGAGTGTCACATCTCAGTGTAGGGCGGATGAACTTGTTGCACTATTACAGATTGTTAGGTATGCTGTTGTGGCCATCACTGAATCATGGCTGAAGGATGGTTGTAGTTGGGAGCTGAATATCCAAGGTTACACATTGTATCAGAGGGATAGGAAGGTAGGCAGAGGAGTTGGCGTGGCTCTGCTGGTAAAGAATGGCATCAAATCAGGAGAAAGATGTGACATAGGATCGTAAGATATTGAATCCTCGTGGGTTGAGTTAGGGAACTCCAAGGGTAAATGGACGTTGATGGCAGTTATATACAGGCCTCCCAACAGTAGCTGGGTTGTGGACTACAGGTTACAACAGGAAATAGAAGTGGCGAGTCAAAAGGCCAACGTTACAATACTCTTGGGAGATTTTAACCTGCAAGTCAACTGGGAAAATCAGGTTGAAAATGGATCTCAAGAGAGTGAGTACAATAAAAGACACCTTAGGAGCCAGTGATCACAATATGATTGAATACAACTTGAAATTCGATAGGGAGAAAGTAAAGTATGACACAGCAGTATTTCAGTGGAGTAAGGGAAATTACAGCGGTATGAGAGAGGAGCTGGTGAAAGTAAATGGGAAGGAGATGTGAGCAGGGATGACAGCACAGCAATGGCATGAGTTTCTGGGAAAAATAAGGAAGTGTGCAGGACACGTATTCCAAAAACGAAGAAATACTCAAATGGCAAAATATACAACCGTGGCTGACAAGGGACGTCAAGGCTATTGTAAAAGCAAAAGAGAGGACATGCAACAAAACAAAAATTAGTGAGAAGACAGAGGATTGGGAAGCTTTTAAAAGCTACAGAGAGTAACTAAAAGAATCATTAGAACGGAAAAGATAAAATATGAAAGCAAACTAGCAAACAATATCAAAGTGGATAGTAAAAGCTTTTTCAACTATGTAAACAATAAAAGAGATGAATTGGATATAGGACTGCTGGAAAATGAGGTCGGTGAAATAATAACAAGGGACAAGGTGATGGCAGATGAACTAAATGAGTATCTTACATCAGTCTTTACTGTGGAAGACACTAGCAGCACCAGAAGAAAGATAGAGGGGCATCCATTTAAAACTGGGATGCGGTGGAATTTATTTAGCCAGACGGTGGTGAATTTGTGGAAATTGTTACCACAGGCAGCTGCGAAGGCCAGGGATTGATAGGTTCTTGATTGGACATGGCATCAAAAGTTACAGGGAGAAGGCTGGGGAATAGGGCTGAGGAGGGGAAAAAAGGATCAGACTGATTGAATAGCAGAGCAGACTCGATGGGCCAAATGGCCTAATACTGCTCCTATGTCTTATGGTCTTCTTAATCTTCTGAGTTCACCTCCCATGACGGACTTTGTCGAATGCCTTACTAAAGTCCATGTAAGGACATGCACTGCCCTACCCTCATCAATCACTCTCAACAACTTGAGTTTTTTGACAAGGTGATAAGTCATGACCTACCACGCACCAAGCCATGCAGGTTCTCCTTAATTAGGCCATGGGTTTCCAAATGCTCATGTATCCAATCCCTAAAAATTTTCTCCAGCAATTTCTCTGCAACCAGCGTATGGTTCCCAGGATTTTTCCCGTTGTAATTTGTAGTGCACATTGTTTCTACTGTTTGTGGGTGTGTAGACAACTCCCATCATGGACTTTATACCCTTGAAGTTTCTTAGCCATGTCCACAACTATTCAACACCTTCTGACCCTATATCACCTCTTTTTAATGATTTGATTTCATTTTGTTTTTACCAACACAGCCACACCACTTCCTCTACGAACCTGTCTGTCCTTTTGATACAATTTGTATCTCTGGATGTTAAGCTCACTGCCATATTCTTTTTTCAGCCACGATTTAGTGATGCCCACAAAATCATACATGACCATCTGTAACTGTGCTATGATTTCATCTACATTATTCCACAAGATCAGAAGACATAGGAGCAGAATTAGGCCATTTGGCCCATCAAGTCTGTTCTGCCATTTCATCATGGCTCATCCTATTTTCCTCCAAGCCCCAATCTCCTGCCTTCTACCCATATCCCTTTATGTCCTGACCAATCAAGAAGCTGTCAACCTCTGCCTTAAATATACATAAAGACTCAGCCTCCACAGCTGCCTGTGGCAAAGAATTCCACAGATTCAACACTTTCTGGCTAAAGAAAATCCTCCTCATCTCTGTTCTAAAAGGAAGCCCATCTGTTTTAAGGCTGTGTTCTCTGGTCTAGACTCTCCCACCACAGGAAAAATCATCTCCACAACCACTCTTTCAAAGTCTTTCACCATTTGATAGGTTTCAATGAGGTATTCCCTCATTTTTCTGAATTCTAGTGAGTACAGGCCCAGAGCCATCAAAAACGCTCTTCATCTGGCTAGACATTCAATCCTTTTCACGAACCTCCTTTGAATCCTCTCCAGTTTCAGCACATCCTTTCAAGATGAGGGGCCCAAAACTGCTCACATTACTCCGTGAGGCCTCGTCAGTGCTTTATAAAGTCTCAACATTACATTCTTGCTTTTATATTTTAGTCCTCTTGAAGTGAATGCTAACATTGCATTTGCCTTCCTCACCACTGACTCAACCTGTAAATTAACCTTTAGAGAATCCTACACAAGGATTCCCAGATCCCATTGGACTTCAGTTTTTTTTCCTCTCCATTTACAAAATAGTTAACCCTTTCATTTCTTCTACTAAAGTGCATGACTTCACAACACTGTATTCCATTGGCCATTTCTTTGCACATTCTTCTAATTTGTCTGTCTTTCTGTCACCTTGCTACTTCCACAAAACTATTTGCCCCTCCACCTATCTTCATATCCTCTGCAAACATTGCAACAAAGCCAATTCCATCATCCAAATCATTGACATATTATGTAAAAAGAACTGGTCCCTATTTTTTTACATAATATGTCAATGATTTGGCAGCCAACCAGAAAGTGCTCTTTTCCCCCCACACTTTGCCTCCTGCCAATCAACCACTGCTTCATCCATACTACTTTCCTGTAATACCATGGGCTTGTAGATTGCTAAGCAGTCTCATGAGTGGCATCTTGTCAAAGGCCTTCTGAAAATCCAACATCAACCCATTTTCCTTTGTCTATGCTTGTTATTTCTTCAAAAAGTTCCAACAGATTTATCAAGCAAGATCTTCCCTTGAGGAAACCACACTGACTACAGCCTATTTAATTGTGTGCCTCCAAGTGCCTCAAAATCACATCCTTAATAACTGACTCCAACATCTTCCCAACCATTAAAGTCACACTAACTGGCCTATAATTTTCTTTCTTCTGCCTCTCTCCCTTCTCAAAGAGTGGAGTGACACTGGCAATTTTACAGTCTTCTGGAACCATTCTGGAATCTAGTGATTCTCAAAAGATCATTACCAATGTCTCCACAATCTCTTCAGCCACTTCTTTCAGAACCCTGGGTGTAGACCATCTGGTCCAGGTGACTTATCTACCTTCTGACCTTTCAGTTTCCCAAGAACCTTCTCCCAAGTAATGGTAGCTTCACACACACTTCATGACCTGACTCCTGGAACTTCCACAATACTGGTCTTTCCTTCCACCTTCCAGAGTGAAGATTTCTACAAAATTCTTGCTGGTCCATCCGCTATTTCCTTATCCCCCATTACTACCTCTCCATCATCATTTTCCAGCGATCCAATATCCACTCACATCTCTTTTACACTTTATGTATCTGAAGAAACTTTTGGTATGCTCTTTAATATGACTGGCTAGCTTATTTTCGTATTCCATCTTTACCTTCTTAATTACTTTCTTAGTAATCTTCTGTTGGTATTTAAAGGCTTCACCATTCTCTAACTTCCCACTAAGTTTTGCTTTATTATCTGTCCTCTCTTTGGCTTTTATGTTGGCTTTGACTTCCCCTGTTAATCACGGTTGTGTCATCTTTCCTTTAGAATACTCCTTCCTCATTGGGATATATACAGTGTCTATAAAAAGTACCAACCCAGCCCCTTGGATGTTTTCATGTTTTATTGTTTTAGAACATTGAATCACAGTGGATTTAATTTGGCTTTTTTGACATGATCAACAGAAAAAGACTCTTTTATGACAGAGTGAAAACAGATCTCTACAAATTGATCTAAATTAATTACCAATATAAAACACAAAATAATTGATTGTGTGAGTATCACTCCCTTTTAATATGATCATCACTGATGCAACAATTGGTTTTAGAAGTCACATAATTAATTAAATGGAGAGCACTGTGTGCAGTCAGGATGTTTCAATTGACTGCAGTAAGAAACACCTATATTTGGAAGGTCCAGCAACCGGTGAGACAATATCCTGGCAAAAACTACACTATGAAGACAAAAGAACACTCCAAGCCACTCTATGAAAAGATTATTGAAAAGCACAAGTCAGGAGATGAATACAAGAAAATTTCCAAGTCACTAAATATCCCTTAGAAAACAATTAAGTTAATCATCAGAAAGAATATGGTACAGCTATAAATCTGCCTAGAACAGGCTGTCCTCAAAAATGGAATGACCCTGCAAGAAGGGTGGAAGTGACCTATGACTACTCTGGAGGAGTTACAAGCTTCAGTGGTTGAGGTGGGAGTGACCGCACATACAACTGTTGCCCGGGTGCTTCACCAGTCACACCTTTATGGGAAAGTGGAAAGGAGAAAGCCACTGTTGAAAAAAAATTCACATGAAATCTTGGCTAGAGCTTGCCAGAAAGCATGTGGGACTCTGAAGTCAGCTGGAAGAAGATTCTATGGTCTGAAGAAACCAAAATTGAGCTTTCTGGCCACGAGACTAAACACTATGTTTGGCATAAACCGAACACTGCACATCATCAAAAACACAGCATCCCTACCATGAAGCATGGTGGTGGCTGCACAATGCCTTGGGGATGCTTCACTGCAGCAGGCCCTGGTAGAGGGTAAAATGAATGCAGCAAAATACAGGAAAATCCTGGAGGAAAACCTGATGCAGTCTGTAAGAGAAATGCAACTTGGGAGATGTGTTTTCCAGAAAGCCCCAGCATAAAGCCAAAGCTACACAGAATGGTTTAAGAACAACAAAGTTAATGCCCTGGAGTGGCTAAGTCAGAGTCCAGACCCCAATCCAATTGAAAATTTGTGGTTGGACTGGAAAAGTGCTGTTCACTCACAAACCCCATGCAATCTGATAGGGCTTGAGCAGTTTTGTAAAGAATGGGAAAAAATTGTAGTGTCCAGATGTTCAAAGCTGGTAAGAGACTCGAGGCTGTTATTGCTGCCAAAGGTGCATCTACTAAATACTGAAAAAGGGGGCGAATATTTATGCAATCAATTATTTTATATTTATATTTGTAAGTTAGATCACTTTGTAGATATCTGTTTTCACTTCAACACAAAAGAGTTTTTTCTGCAGATCGGTGTCAAAAAAGTCAAATTAAATCCACTATGATTTAATGTTGTAAAATAATAAAAGATGAAAACTTCCAAATACTTACAAAAACATAAAAATACTTTTTATAGGCACTGTATATCCTGTGCCTTCCAAATTCCTTCCAGAATTTCCAGCCATTGCTGCTCTGCCATCATCCCTGCCAGTGTCCTTTCCCCAATAAATTCTGGGCAACTCCACTCTCATGTCTCTTAATTCTCTTCACTCCACTGTAATACTGATTCGTCTGACTTTAGCTTCTCCTTCTCAAATTTCAGGGTGAATTCAATCATATTATGATCACTTGCCCCTAAGGGCTTTTTTTTAACCTTAAGCTCTCTAATCAATTCTGGTTCATTGCACAACACTGAATCCAGAATAGCTGATCCCCTAGTAGGCTCAACCACAAGTGCTCAGAAAAAACATTTGGTAGACACACTAGAAATTCCCCCCTCTTGGAATCCAGCACCAACCTGATTTTCCCAATCTACCTGCATATTGAAATCCCCCATGAATATTGTAACATTGCCCTTTTGGCATGCATTTTCTATCTCTCGTTAAGTTGTGGACCACATCCTTACTACTGTTTGAAGCATTGTATATAACCCCCATTAGGGAATTTTTACCCTTTCAGTTCCTTTGGTCTATTCACAATGATACTATGTCACCTTTTTAATGATTTGATATAATTTTTTTTTAACAACAGAGCAACGCCACCCTCTCTGCCTTCCTGCTTGTCCTTTTGATACCATTTCTATCCTTGGACATTAAGTTCCCAACTATAATCTTCTTTCAGCCATGATTCAGTGATGCCTACATCATATCTGCCAATCTGTAGCTGTGCTACAAGTTTATTCACCTTGTTTTATATACTATACACATTCAAATAATGCCTTCTATCTGCTATTAACCCTTATCAAATCTGTCTGTCTTTTACATTGCAACTCATCCTGCTGACTGCAATTTTGCCCTGTCATCAGCCTCTCCTTGCTAGGAGTCTCACTACATAGTGCCTATGTTTGTCAACCAGCTACCTCATCTTCAGCACTATCACTCTGGGTTCCTCCCCCTGCTAAATTAGTTTAAACCCACCCAAACAACTCTAGCCAATCTGCCCACAAGGATATTGGACCCCCTCGGGTTCAGGTGTAACCTGTCCCTTTTGTGAAGGTCATGCCTTCCTCAGAAGAGATCCCAGTGGTCCCTAAATCTGAATCCCTGCCTTGTGCCCCAGTTCCTCAGCCATGTATTCACCTGACAATCCATCCAATTCTTACCCTCAATGGCACGTGTACAGGCAGCAATCCAGAAATTACTACGCTGGATGTCCTGCTTCTCAACTTCCTACCTAGCTCCCTAAAATCTCCATTCAGGAATTCTTCACCTTGTCTACTTATGTTTTTGGTGCCAATATGCACCAAGAATTCTGGCTGCTCACCTTCACCCTTGAGAATGCCATGGACCTGATATGCGACATCCCTGATCCTGGCACCAGGGAGGCAACATACCATCCGGGTGTCTCTGTTCCACTGACTAGGGAATCTCTTATCAACACTGCAGTTCTCTTCACCTCTCTGCTCTTTTGAGCCACAGCACCAGACTCAGTGTCAAGAGACCCAGACACTGTAGCACCCTCCAGTAGGTCAACCCCCACAATAGTATCTAAAGTTGTGTACTTATTATTGAGGGGAACAGCCACAAGTGTACTCTGCACTGGTACATTCCCCCCCCCCCTCTTCTGACAGACACCCAATTACCTATGTTCTACAACCTAAGTGTGACTACCTCCTTGTAGCTCCTTTCTATCACTTCTTCATTCTCCATTATGAGTCAAAGGCCATCGAGCTGCAGCTCCAGTTCCTTAATACTTCCTTTCAGTGTACCTGGTGCAGATGTGTTTATCTGTGAGACTGGAGGCCTCCCAGACTTCCCACATCCCACACACAGTACAGAACAAGCCGTTCTCACTAAACTACTATGCCCGAACACATGATGAATGATCCGAGAGAGAGTAACTTACAGGACAATTTATCTCACCCAAACCTGATCTCGCCTCAGCCTGATGAGCCACAGCCACTCTAAACAATGGCGGCTCCAAGAAAGGTCGCTCCACTTGCACGCAAGGCACTTTTATTGCCCCTTTCTAACAAATCCTTCTTGCTGATTGGTTGCTCCCGGTGTGAAGCTCTGCCTTTCAAATCCAGTCATTGTTCTCATTGAAAGCTAGCTCTTTTTAGACGTGGACTGTCCAACTCAGAGAAATGTACAAAGCTCTGCTTTTTAAATCTTGAACGCAGACCTGACTGAAAGGTAGCTTTCTTATGCACTGCCTCTTGCTGGTTGGTCGCTCCCCACCCCAGAGAAACAGAGAAATTTTGTGTGTGTTCCTCTGGATTTCCAGCATCTGCAGATTCTCTTATGTTGGTGTCCACATTAGGCAGAAAATGGTGTTGGTTAGACTGATGGGACTGAAGGCTGATAAATCCCCAGGGCCTGATGGTCTGCATCCCAAGATACTTAAGGAGGTGGCTCTAGAAATCGTAGATGAATTGGTAATCATTTTCCAATGTTCTACAGATTCAGGATCAGTTCCTGAGGACTGGAGGATAGCTAATGTTATCCCACTTTTTAAGAAAGAAGGGAGAAAACAGGGAATTATGGACCAGTAGGCCTGACATCAGTGGTGGGGAAGATGCTGGAGTCAATTATAAAAGATGAAATAGCGGCAGTTAATGGATCAGTAACAGGATCGGTCCGAGTCAGCATGGATTTACGAAGGGGAAATCATGCTTGACTAATCTTCTGGAGTTTTTTGAGGATTAACTATGAAAATGGACAAGGGAGAGCCAGTAGATGTAGTGTACCTGTACTTCCAGAAAGCTTTTGATAAAGTCCCACATAGGAGATTAGTAGGCAAAATTAGGGCACATGGTATTGGGGGTAGGGTACTGACATGGATAGAAAATTGGTTGGCAGACAGGAAACAAAGAGTAGGGATTAACGGGTCCTTTTCAGAATGGCAGGCAGTGACTAGTAGGGTACCGCAAGGCTCGGTGCTGGGACAACAGCTATACATTAATGATTTAGACGAAGGGATTAAAAGTAACATTAGCAAATTTGCAGATGACACAAAGGTGGGTGGCAGTGTGAAATATTAGGAGGATGTTAGGAGAATGCAGGGCGACTTGGACAGGTTGGGTGAGTAGGCAGAAACATGGCAGATGCAGTTTAACGTGTATAAATGTGAGGTTATCCACTTTGGTGGCAAGAACAGGAAGGCAGATTACTATCTGAATGGTGTCAAGTTAGGAAAAGGTACATCAGTTACTGAAATGTAAGCATGCAGGTACAGCAGGCAGTGGAGAAAGCTAATGGCATGTTGGCCTTCATAACAAGGTGAGTTGAGTATAGGAGCAAAGAGGTCCTTCTGTGGTTGTACAGGGCCCTGGTGAGACCACACCTGGAGTATTGTGTTCAATTTTGGTCTCCAAATTTGAAGAAGACCATTCTTGCTATTGAGGGAGTGCAGCGTAGGTTCATGAGGTTGATTCCCGGGATGGTGGGACTGTCATATGTTGAAAGATTGGAGAGACTGGGCTTGTATACACTGGAATTTAGAAGGATGAGAAGATCTGACTGAAACATATAAGATTATTAAGGGATTGGACACGCTGGAGGCAGGAAACATGTTCCCGATGTTGGGGGAGTCCAGAACCAGAGGCCACAGTTTAAGAATAAGGGGTAGGCCATTTAGAATGCAGTTCAGGAAAATCTTTTTCACCCAGAGAGTTGTGGATCTATGGAATGCTCTGCCTCAGAAGGCAGTGGAGGCCAATTCCCTGGATGCTTTCAAGAAAGAGTTAGATAGAGCTCTTAAAGATAGTGGAGTCAAGGGATATGGGGAGAAGGCAGGAACAGGGTACTGACTGTGGATGATCAGCTATGATCACAGTGAATGGCGGTGCTGGCTCGAAGGGCCGAATGGCCTACTCTTGCATCTATTGTCTATTTGTTCTGTTCTCAGCCCCTTGAGATCAGTGTGGCATGGTTCTGCTTTACTATTACACCTAGGTTGTTCCTAATTGCTATCTTGTACAGTGGACTGTTTGATGCTCAGTGTTACCAGGATGGTTACTTCATGACACACAACCTAATCCTCAGTGAGACCAAGTGTTTGTACACAGCACTGCTCAGTAACGTACTGACCTTGCATCATTTTCTGGCACACCTCAATGATATGCTGATCTCCTGCATCTCGCCCCTGTCAAAGTTAATGGAAGCAGTCACGATGGAGTCTTGCCCAGTCCAGAGAGGTCACACAGTTTCTAATTCACCTCACCCTTACAGTCAGTGTCGAAAATGAACCCACCAACAACTGCTCCCTGTGACATATAATTATGACATACTTTTTAACATTTTTATTCTGAGGGATGTGGACGTCATCATCAGAGCCAGCAACAACTGCCCATCCCTAATTGCCCTGGAGGAGGGGTGATCTTCCTCCATGAATCTCTTCAGGCCTGCTGGTAATGTTCTCCTGCAGGGCCACAGAGGAGGGAGTGTGGGGAATCAAACCGGCCAATGATGACGGGTGAGTGATGTGGGAGAGATCAGAAGTTGCTGTTTTCATATCCTTGATGGCAGAGGGTAGCAGGTTTGGGGATGCTGGCAATGAAGCCAGGTGGCCACGTGCCTGGTGGGTCCACACTGCAACAGCAAAGGGACTGAACACTCTGAATGAATACCTTTGTCCCAGACATGGCTGAGAGTCTTGGAGTTACCCTCATCCAAGAGGAGAGATTTCCATCACACTCTTGACTTGTGCCTTGTAGACAACAGGAAGAGTCTGGGGCATTGGGGACTGAGTCACTCATGGTGTTATTCCTAACCTGAGCCCCTGGTCTATTGATACTGACCTCTCACCCACAGCTGGTGCTGGTGGGGTATTCAGCAGTGGTACTGCTGTCATGGGGATGTGGTAACTGCAGATGAGCAAATCTGAAGCTAAATAGAAAAAGCTGTAAATAATTTGCAGGTCAGGCAGCATCTGTGGTGGAAAAATCAGACATAATATTTCAGGTCAATGAAATCAGAACAAGTAATCACACTGAAACGTTAACACCATTTTCCTTTCTACTGATGATCCTCTCCCCATCAATTTTATGGGAGTATTTTATTTGAGAGCTATTTTTGGCACATGACTCACTGAAAATGCCCGGAGGTTTCTGCTTTAAATCCTGAAGGATTTGTTTCAGTTTGAGCTCGCGAATGAGACACTACTAACTGCTCAGCACTGCCACTGTCTGGCAGAAGGTGTCCATGCAGCTACTTACAACAATTCAGGAACGTTAGATGCAGTTTAAAACACTTCTCTCAAACTTACAGAGTTGATGCATAAAGTAGACCAGCCATTTTCATAGCTCAGCAGTAATGTGGGGATAAACAAGTGGATGATCCAAAGGGGAGAGTGGGGTTTTGTCTCAGCTCTTACACAATTTGAACAACCTGTGGTCACTCCTGTTAACACTGTGGCCTGGACTTCAGCAGGTGGAGTGTAAGGATTCCACTGCATGATCCCATTAAATACTTCCCATCCGGGTAAGGTCTGGGTTCATCCCGTTTCAATTCCCTGTGGCTCATTAACTGTCAGTTAATGCTGCTGTGGGCTTACAGTACAGAGGAGAACGGGCAGAAAGTAAACCACTGCGAACCATCCAAAGTTACCGGGGCTCTGTGTGAATTAAGAGACATGGGAGTTCTTTGCAGCAACAGCACCCTCAGCATCCTGTCCCTCAGGAGATGGTGGAGGAGGGCAGACACAAGGGAGCTGTGGGCTGTGCTGGTTTCTGTGCCCATTCCCTGCCAGGTTCACCCCTTCATTTGACAGGGGTTTGCTTTGCCCAGGGAGTTCCTGTTTCCCGGTTGCTCCTAGAATTCCTCGCACTCCGTTGGGGCCCCAGGACCCAATCACTCTGGCCAGCCCTGAGCTCCGGGCTTACCCGGGTTACCGGGAGCACCTTGATATCCTGGTTCCCCTGGGATACCTTGCTGGAGGGACATGAAGAAGAGGGTTCCAGTGGTGTCAATGGCACCCCCATTACCTCCCCCTAACCCCACTACCCTTCTCTCCTCCTGTTCCCACACAACTTCCCCATCATCCCCCAAAACAGCCTTCACCAACCATTCTCCTCAGTCCTTTCCCCACCCATCCCAGCATTCCCACTACCTCAAGCAGCTTGGTACCCACCTTCACCTGAACCACACCTCTCCAGACACTTACCCTCTCCACATCCACTTCAAGCTTATTCCTCGCACCAGTCCTCTCTCCTCAAACCCTCGTCCCTTTGTTACCAAGTTACTAGATTCCCTTTACCTCTTTTGCACTCTCTCTCAAGCCTTTACGTCCACATTGTAGACGGAGCTGCATACAGATGGTGTGGTGGCAGGTCCTGTATTGAATAAAGGGCCCTCACAGATTTCTGACTACACCAGGACTCTGTGAAAGATGGAGCTGGAGTGTGGTGACTTATTGCAAGCTGCTCTCTGCTGATCCGAGGAAATCTGCAGATGCTGGAAATTCAAACAACACACACAAAATGCTGGTGGAACACAGCAGGCCAGGCAGCATCTATAGGAGAAGCACTTCTCTGCTGATCCACTCATTACAAGGCCCAGGATATCATTTGCTATTCAACCACTTTCTCAGCCCATCTGCTGAATGAAAACTTGCCTCCAGATCCCTCTGCTCCTGAATCTCCTTATTCCTGTTCTCTTCAGTTTCTCACTTCTCACTGTCACTGCTAAAATGTAAGACTTTACATTGGACCATAAGACATAGGAGGAGAATTAGGCCATTTGTACAATTGAGTCTGCACTGCTATTCCACCATGGCTGATTTATTATCCCTCTCATCCACATTCTCCTGCCTTCTCCCCATAGCCTTTGATGCCCTGACTAATCAAGAACCTATCAACCTCCACAGGTATCTGTGGCAGTGAATTCCACTGATTCTGGCTAAGGAAATCCCTCCTATATCATTCTAAAGGGATATCCTTCTACTCTGAGGCTGTGCCCTCTGATCCTAGACTTCCCTCCATTAGGAAACACTCTCTCCACATCCACTCTAGTTAGGCCTTTCAATATTCAATGTTTCAATGAGAAGCTCCCTCACTCTTCTAATCTCCAGTGAGTACAGGCTCAGAGCCATCAGACACTCCTCATACGTTAATCATTTAATCCCTAGGATCATTCTCGTGAAACTCTTCTGGACTCTCCCTAACCCCAGCACTAACTTTCCTAGATAAGGGGCTGAAAACTGCTCACAATACTCCACTCACTCTGACCATTTCCTTAGAAAGATTCAGCATTACATCCTTGTTTTTATATTCTCGTCCCCTTGAAATGAATGCTAACATTGCATTTGCCTTCCTTACCACTGACTCACCCTGCAAGTTAACCTCAGGGAATCCTGCACAAGAACTCCCGTCCCTTTCTGCCTCCAATTTCTGAATTAGCTCTCTGCTTAAAAAATAGTCTTTGTCTTTATTTTTCCTAACGGAGTTTATGACCATACATTTCTCTATATTATAGTCTATCTGTTATTTCTTTGCCAATTGCTGTAACCTGTTTTTGTCCTTCTGCAGACCCCCTGCTTCCTCCACACTATCTGCTCCTCCACCTATCTTTGTATTTTCCGCAAATACGCTACAAAACCATCACTGACGTGAAAATAAATGGTCCGAACACCAATCCCTGTGGGACATCATCAGCAGCCAAGCAGAAAAGGTCCCCTTTATTCCCACTCTTTTCCTCTTCTCAATTTCCTATCCTTATTACTTTTTTTAGTTGCATTTTGCTGGTTTTTAAAAGCTTTCCAATTTTCTAACTTCCCAATAATTTCTATTATATTTTATGTCCTCTCTTGCTTTTATGCTGTCTTTGACTTCTCTTATCAGTCGTAGTTGTCTCATCCTCCCTTAAGAATACATTCATCTTTGGTATGTACCTATCCTGTGCTTTCTGAATTACTCCCAAAAGCTCCAGCCACTGCAATTCTGCCATCAGCCCTGCAAGTATCCCATTCCAATCAACTTGGTTAGCTCCTCTCTCATGCCTCTGTAGTTCCCTTTGAATAGCTCTCCTTCCTTTTCACTCTCCACAACCCCTACCAAAAAACAGAAAGCAGACTTATGTCCTTCAGTCACACGTTGAAAAGGGAACCAGAAATGAAAAATCATTACGTGGAGTTCATGGAAAGGCTCCTCAGGAACAATCATACTGCGCTACCTCCTTCACCAGATCCCAACAAAGAAAACTGGGATTTGCCAAACTTCAGTGTTCACCACCCTCAGAAACCTGCACAAATATGAATTGTCTTTGATAGAAGCATGCAGTTCAAAGGCACATCACTGAATAATGTGTTCTCGCAAGGCCCAGACTTCACTTGCTCGGGTCCTCATGTACTTCACAACTGAGTCCGTTGCAGCGATGGCAGACATTGAACAAATGCTCCACAACTTCCCAGTGGGAGAAGTACATTGAGATATTCAAAATGCTGGAGGAACTCAGCAGGCCAGGCAGCATCTGTGGAAAAGAGTACAGTCGACGTTTCAGGTCGAGACTCTTCAGCAGGACTGATCACCCATGTTGATCCCATTACCCCAGCACACCGCCACATTGTATTGTTAACAACAGCAAGTAGAACATGTGGAGAGGCTTGCATACTCCAAAGCACCTCAGTCTCCTAAAGAAGTAGAGGCAACTCTGATCCTTCTTGTACACTGCCTCTGTGTTGGTGCTCCACTCAAGTCTGTCACCCAGGTGCACCTCCAGGTACTTGTAGGTCCTCACCATCAGTAGTAACAGGGAGCAATGCAGGCTTAGTCTTCCTAAAGTCCATCACCAGCTCCTTTGTCTTACTGAGGCTGAGCTGCAAATGATGCAATTTGCACCATTTGACAAAATCCGCCACCAGGACCCTGTATTCATCCTCCCGGCCTCCCTTTATACTGAGTCATCAAAGAATTTCTGCAGATAACATGACTCAGTGTTATATCGAAAGTCTGAGGTATACAGGGTAAACAGGAAGGGAACTAATACAGAGGAAAAAGCCGTGATTGTAGGGCCTTATCAACATCTGATGAACCCCTCACTCCTGAAGGAACAAACTTCAGCCTTTGATTGGAATTGTGCCCGGTGTGACTGTTCCATTACCCCAGGTCTGTGACGATTGTTACAACACTTGAGAACAGGTTTGTGTGAATATTCCCAACCACCTGCCTCAAATGCTATTGTGGATCAGCAGATAACCTCCACTGGGATAGTACAGCCTCGCCCAATGGTATCTATGTTATATATGACCATGACCACAAAACAGTGAACAGCTTGCTCCCTCTCTTCCCCGATTGAATAATTCTCCCCACCAGACTGGAACTGAGTTCTCTGAATACTATCAGTGAAAACAAAATGCCAGAGTTAGTCAGCTAGTCAGGAGTTTCAGCCCAAACTGCCTCATTAATTCCCAGACTGCTGGCTCTTCCTGTGGTCCAGTCCCAGCACTCTCCCATCATTAGCAGAACATCATAGTCACTGCTATCAGCCTTGGTGCCACAGTCTGAGTTCACAGATGGAGACCCTGCCTGGTTGGCTTTTTGCGGATGGGGACTGTGACCAACAACTCGCTGCTGAAAGCCACGTTCACTGTTTTGGCTCAACATGATGCTAACTTGCTTGCGAAATTCCTCTGCCTCGGCTGGACGCCGCACATCTATAGATGGGAGAATGCTGTGGGGCCTTAGGCACCTTATCAAGCAGAGCGGCACAAATTAGAATATGACTGGTCCAACACGAATTTATCTGGACGAAAGTATGTGGTCAGGAAGCTGATGGTGGAAGTAATCACTCCATGAGTGAAGTGTATCCTGGACCAATATATCTTCTCCAATACTCAAGCAACATTGATCTTGGAGGCCTACCCAGTGGTGCACGTGAACACCATTGATCCACCTGGAAACGGCACTTACTGCTGCAGAGTCAAATTTGTAACCAATGCGAATGGATTAACAAGTGTTTCAGCTGGAGCAGGGCTTGGCATGGGTCTTTAAAGAAAACCGGTGAAACAAGCTGCATCACTCATCTGTTGTTTCAGTAGCATGCTGATCAGTAAAAGTGACAACTAATTTGATAACATGTATCTGGGCTAAAACACTAGTTAATATTGTGATTGCAGGATTACGAATATGGGGATCATCAAATTCGATTTGGGAAATATTTCGGCTGTATTGTGGAGCCCACAGCAATCAGGATCAGGGTGGTGTGATACCCCACACTCCAGGGGTGAGAGACCACAGGGCTCGGTGCATGAGGAGGTAGTAACGATCCCGTAAGATCTGCTTGCAATCACTAAGATCGGTGGTAACTGTGTCAGGACAACCAGAACTAGGGGCCCTTACTCATATTTTCTAAAATATTGTGAAAATTGTGAAATGCTCATTGATGATAATACCAACAAATTGAATACATAATTATTGAAGGCTTGTCTTCATGTGTAATATTATCTATTTGGGGAGTGGTTATCAACGTAACCTTAAGCTTCAGTTTCATCAACAGTAGAATTTCTTATAGACTTGCCTACCCTGTTTTCCAACTTGCTAAAGTCTATCTGAAATATAACTGGACTCAAAAGGGTATCAAAAGTTCGGAACTACTTTTTGTTGTAAGGTATCATCTGTGCCAAAGCAGAATGTAAAATAAAATGGAATTGCTTTCATCCCTGGTCAACTGGAACTGACAAGTCCAATTTTCTTTTTTGAGATTTTAGTCCCATAAACTACTTTATCTACCCAGATTTCCTATTTGCCCTCCTTCAGTCAATGACAACTGTGCTGTCTTTACGACAGTTATTTAGTTTATAATATTTTCGCTTAGTAATTCATTCGATAGTATTTTCTAGTTAGAATTAGAAGTGTTTAAAGTACATTCATTGCATGTAAAATATATCGGCATGCGATGATGTCACATCCGGTTTCGCCGCGTCTTGTGGGAAAATACCGGTTTGAAATTAGCGCGAGGGTGGGGGCTCACCACGAGGCTCACCTGAGCAGAAGTTGTTTTGCAGGCATGAGAAATCACAGTGAGAGCAACGCTGTAAGTTAATAGATAATCGATATGTTGAACTAAGATGTTAATGCCGATCCTGTTAGAAGTAACGACGGTCGATAATGTTTATGCTTTCGTTAGTTAAAGAGTTGCGGATAGTTTGCATGGAAGTGTATTTAAAGTAGTCAATGGAGCAGGTAAACTCTCCCTGTATACTGCACCTTAGTGTAATGTAGTTATAGTCACCTTTGCAAGTATTTACAATTGAAATGTGATATTAAGGAAGGAACAAATACTGTATCAATCTTGTATTGTTTTATCAACAGTTTTCACCATATGTTAATGTGAAGAGTGAACAGTAAATGGTTAATCTTGCTGCGATCTGGTTCTTATTAACTGTGGTTTATCTCGACGTTAAATTCGGCGTTCGTGACACGCGAAGGAGAACGTTACAGTGAAAAAGCGACATTATCAGGTGTTTCAAGTGCTGCAATGTCAGCTCGATCCAGCATCAAGTCGACGCCGCCCAGCGACAAGGGCGGTAAACCGACATCAAGTAAGTCCACCCAGGCAAGAGCCAAGGCAGAAGCCGCCAAGGTGCGACTGCGTTACGCCAGACAAGAAGCAGTTTTGAAAATGAAACAGGCCGCTGGAGAAGCCGAAAGGGCCGCCAGAGAAGCCGAAATCCAGAAAGAAAAGGCTGCCAGAGAAGCCGAAAGGGCCGCCAGAAAGGCAGAAGCCGCCAAGGTGCGACTGCGTTACGCCAGACAAGAAGCAATTTTGAAAATGAAACTGGCCACCAGAGAAGCCGAAATCCAGAAAGAAAAGGCTGCCAGAGAAGCCGAAATCCAGAAAGAAAGGGCCGCCAGAGAAGCCGAAATCCAGAAAGAAAAGGCTGCCAGAGAAGCCGAAAGGGCCGCCAGAGAAGCCGAAATCCAGAAAGAAAAGGCTGCCAGAGAAGCCGAAATCCAGAAAGAAAGGGCCGCCAGAGAAGCCGAAATCCAGAAAGAAAAGGCTGCCAGAGAAGCCAAAATCCAGAAAGAAAAGGCTGCCAGAGAAGCCGAAAGGGCCGCCAGAGAAGCCAAAATCCAGAAAGAAAAGGCTGCCAGAGAAGCCGAAATCCAGAAAGAAAGGGCCGCCAGAGAAGCCGAAATCCAGAAAGAAAAGGCTGCCAGAGAAGCCGAAATCCAGAAGGAAAAGGCCGCCAAAGGAAAGCGGCCGCTCGAGAAGCCGAAACCCAGTTGGAAATGGCAAAAATATCGACAGAGTTGCAAGTGCTGCAGCTAGAAAGAGAAGAAGAAGCTGCCATGGCGGAAGCAGAGTACATAGAAGAAGCTGAAGGGTCGCGTGATCTGACCGAAGCAAGATCTACTTTAGAAAGGACCAGACTGGAACGCACAAGCGACTATGTACAATCTCAAATAGACAGGCAGGCTCGTCTCCCCTCTCCATACGTATTCGATAACTTCCCCAGCTACGAGGAACCTCAGAGAGTCACGATTGCATCACATCCATACGAGGAAGGAAATTTACCCTCACGGCTCCGTGATGAAGTCAAGAATGAAAGAACCGACAATGCTCCTTCACCCTCACAACAGGACGGCGGGGAGGGAGAGGTTCACTCCAGGACAACAATTGTCAGCTCGAACTGTACAGAAGTTTGCGGTCAAACTCAGTCAAGCCGTTCTTGTTCCAAGATCTGCCTCACTGAGGTGTACCCTAAAGAAGCACAACAAGACATTACCAAGCGTAAAGTAACCGACGAGACGCTAGGTCAGTCAGTTTTCGTTCAAACCGAGCACGGAAACAAACTTGCACAATCAGCTCAAGATACCATTTCTTTAAAACCCAAAGACACCAAGGTCTTCAGAGATGAAGCAAATAATGGGGTTGCCCCATTGCCTTTCAGAGAACCACGCCAGCGCTCACCAGATAACAAAGAGCAGGCAGTCAAACGGTTCACGTCCTTACGGAAAACCCAGAAAAGGAAACCTGAGATGCAGCAATGCACCCGATTGGCCCACGAGGTACTGTGCACCCTAATGGCAGAGGTCACAGCCATTATAAACGCACAATCATTCCTACCTGTGTCTTCTGACCCAGAAAACCCCTTTATACTTTCGCCATCAACGCTCCTTACGCAGAAGGCAGGAGCACCTCCTCCACCAGGAGACTTCTCAGACAAGGATTTGTACACAAAGCAATGGAGACAAGTCCAGGCTCTGGCAAATCAGTTCTGGCCTCGCTGGAGACAAAAATATCTACCTTTGTTGCAACAGAGACAAAAGTGGACAGAACCCCAAAGGAATCTTCAAGTTGAAGACTTAGTCCTGCTCAGGGACAAGCAAATCGCCCGCAACAGCTGGCCAATGGCCAGAATCACTGCTACATTCCCTAGCGGGGATGGACATGTCAGGAAGATCGAATTGAAGACTACCGACCAAGGCGATGTGAAAATTTACCAAGGGCCAGTTACAGAAGTTATTCTACTTCTACCCAATGACTGATTAAGAGACTAAGTTTTGTACTCTGCTCATTGTGACCTTACGAAGGTCAAGCGGGGAGTGTGCTGTCTTTACGACAGTTATTTAGTTTATAATATTTTCGCTTAGTAATTCATTCGATAGTATTTTCTAGTTAGAATTAGAAGTGTTTAAAGTATATTCATTGCATGTAAAATATATCGGCATGCGATGACGTCACATCCGGTTTCGCCGCGTCTTGTGGGAAAATACTGGTTTGAAATTAGCGCGAGGGTGGGGGCTCACCACGAGGCTCACCTGAGCAGAAGTTGTTTTGCAGGCATGAGAAATCACAGTGAGAGCAACGCTGTAAGTTAATAGATAATCGATATGTTGAACTAAGATGTTAATGCCGATCCTGTTAGAAGTAACGACGGTCGATAATGTTTATGCTTTCGTTAGTTAAAGAGTCGCGGATAGTTTGCATGGAAGTGTATTTAAAGTAGTCAATGGAGCAGGTAAACTCTCCCTGTATACTGCACCTTAGTGTAATGTAGTTATAGTCACCTTTGCAAGTATTTACGATTGAAATGTGATATTAAGGAAGGAACAAATACTGTATCAATCTTGTATTGTTTTATCAACAGTTTTCACCATATGTTAATGTGAAGAGTGAACAGTAAATGGTTAATCTTGCTGCGATCTGGTTCTTATTAACTGTGGTTTATCTCGACGTTAAATTCGGCGTTCGTGACACGCGAAGGAGAACGTTACAACAACTGTCATTCAGAATCTCTGATGAGTCCTTGAACATGATCCAGACTACTGACTCGAAGTGATCCCATAGCTACTCCTCTGCCTCCTGCAACCACCTTTTGGTTGATCTTATCTCTGGTGCTTTAGTCTCTGCCTATACACAAGTAGGAGGAGAATAGCCAGATGTTCAGACTCCTGAAAGGCAATCAAGTGATGGAACAGTTGGCATTCCTGCTGGTAGTGTAGCAGTGGTCAAGTTGTTGGGACCCCTGCTGTGCCAGCTGGCATGCTGATCATAACTGGGAAGAGATTTCTCCAAACTAGCCTGATTGAAGTCCACGGCAAAGATGTGCAACACATTGGGCTAGGCTGTGATCCAATAGATGCTTCTTGTTTGCTAATAGTAGCACCCAACATATCAAATGCTTGCTTAATATCTGCCTTTGGTGGGATGTAAACTGGGGTCACAATCACAAAAGAGAATTCTCTTGGTCGGTAGAATGGTCAGCACTTAATCATTAGCTGCTCCAGGTCAGGATAACAAGAGTGCAAGAAGACTGCAATGTCAAAGCATCACGAAGTGTTTATCATGAAACACAGTCATCCACCTTCTTCAAATCAGCAGTCGGTGGTCCATCCAGTGGATTGAAAATCCCTCAGGCTCCATTGCCATATCCAGCATCTCTGGAGTGAGCCATGGCTCAGTGAAACAGAAGGGAGCAATCCCTTATTTCCCTCCAATATGGCAATCTTGCCGTTAGGTCCTCTTCTATCTTCTTCTCCAGTGACTGTACATTAGCCAACATTGTGCTTGAAGAGGTAGCCTCGTATCGCGATGCCTTAACCTGGCTTGAAATCCATTCAGGCACCCTATCTTCCATGATAGTTGACCTTCACTCACTTCAAGGTGCATAATATCAACACTAAAATATAACAACATCTCATTTTGGAGTTTGGGTCAGGAGAAAGAAACCAGAGTTCTGTGAAAATCCTGTAAAAAGCAGTGGATCCGGCCCAGTGCATCACAGGTAAAGCTCTCCCAACATTGAACACATCTGCATGAAGCACTGCCGCTGGAAAGCAGCTTCTATCATGAAGGACCCCTCACAAACCAAGACACACTTTCTTCCGTCTCTTTGTACTTGCACAGTTTGTGTCTTTTGTATTTTGATTGAATGCCCAAGTCTGTGCAGGCTTTCGTTGTTTCTATTATAGTAATTATTCTATTATGGATTTATTGAGTGTCCCCACAAGAAAATGAATCTCAGGGTTGTAAAAGGTGACATATATAAACTTTGATAATAAATTTACTTTGAACTTTTGCACTTTAGAAGACCTGGCTGCTGCAGCTCTCTCCTGGTAGATTGTACTTCACCCAACAGTATCCAAAGCGGTATAATTATTATTCAGGGAATGTCCACAGGAGCACTCTGCACTGTCTATTCTCTTTCCTTACCTGACAGTAACCCAACTACCTGTGGACTTCAACTCAGGTTTACCATCTCCCTGTAGCTCCTCTCTATACTATATAAAAAATGTTCGTGTACTCGTTAAGACATTTAGGATTCAGTCAGATTAATTGCAAAACAAATATTAATCGTTCTGACTTCCAATGGGGAGACTTCCTGCTGGAAGTCAGTCTGTCCAGAGTCTTTGGGTCTGGGTGCATCCTGTCTAATTTATTTGCCCTGCACTGACTCCAGTCTGCAGCACAACACGAGAAGAGCTTTTGATTCTTGATTTTTGTTTGGTTCA